>NC_133810.1:369563-547063 GCF_043250625.1 Sebastes fasciatus
AGTAGTAGTAGTGGTAGTAGTAGTAGTAGTAGTAGCAGTAGTAGTAGTAGTAGTAGTAGCAGTAGTAGTAGTAGTAGTAGTAGTAGTAGCGGTAGTAGTAGTATTGGTAGTAGCAGTAGTAGCAGTAGTAGTAGTAGTAGTAGCGGTAGTAGTAGTATTGGTAGTAGCAGTAGTAGCAGTAGTAGTAGTAGTAGTAGTAGTGGTAGTAGTAGTATTGGTAGTAGCAGTAGTAGCAGTAGTAGTAGTAGTGGTAGTAGTAGTAGTAGTAGTAGTAGTAGTAGTAGTAGTAGTAGCGGTAGTAGTAGTATTGGTAGTAGCAGTAGTAGCAGTAGTAGTAGTAGTAGTAGTAGTGGTAGTAGTAGTATTGGTAGTAGCAGTAGTAGCAGTAGTAGTAGTAGTGGTAGTAGTAGTAGTAGTAGTAGTGGTAGTAGTAGTAGTAGTAGTAGTAGTGGTAGTAGTGGTAGTAGTAGTATTGGTAGTAGCAGTAGTAGCAGTAGTAGTAGTAGTAGTAGTAGTAGTAGCGGTAGTAGTAGTATTGGTAGTAGCAGTAGTAGCAGTAGTAGTAGTAGTAGTAGTAGTGGTAGTAGTAGTATTGGTAGTAGCAGTAGTAGCAGTAGTAGTAGTAGTAGTAGTAGTAGTAGTAGTATTGGTAGTAGCAGTAGTAGCAGTAGTAGCAGTAGTAGTAGTAGTATAGTGCTGCTCAGAGTGATGTTTCTGAGTTCATTCCTCTGGGCCACTGTGACACTGTGTGTGTGTATGTTTGTGTGTGTATGTGTGTGTGCGTGTGCGTGTGCGTGTGCGCGTGCGTGCGCGTGTGTGTTTGTGTAAATCAGTAGCAGAGTTTATTAGTAAACGTTTGACAGTAAAACTGAAAACAATGCAACATGAGGCTGTAAAGCTCAGAGCTCTCTGTTGTAAAGTTATCAATATTATTAATCAATATTATTATTGATCAATGTTATTAATCATCCTATCAAAGTCCAGTTACATGAACAATACAGCAAAGGTTAATATTACACAATAAACAAATATATATATATATATATATATATATATATATATATATATATACTGTATTTATATATGTATGTATGTTTTATATATATGTGTGTGTGTGTGTACTGTATATGTGTATATTTAATATACCTGCATTAACAGGTGTGTCTGTTTGTCCAATCAGAGTCAAGATCACCTGGCAGAGGGGCGGAGCTACAAGACAGACGGGGTTAACTTGCCAATGGAAGATGATCGATGTAAGAACCAGCCAATAGGAGCGCAGGGGGCGGGGTCAGACATGATCTACACCATCGAAGACGTCCCACCTTGGTACCTGTGTATTCTACTGGGACTACAGGTAACACTGGGTTTAGACTGGGGTTGGACTGGGTTTATACTGGTCTGGTTCGGGTTAGACTGGGTTGAGACTAGGTTTAGACGGGGTTAGACTAGGTTTAGACTGGGCTGAGACTAGGTTTGGACTGGTCTGGTTCGGGTTAGACTGGGTTAGACTGGGTTAAGACTAGGTTTGGACTGGTCTGGTTCGGGTTAGACTGGGTAAGACTGGGTTAGACTGGGTTTAGACTGGTCTGGTTTGGGTTAGACTGGGTTGGACTGGGTTGAGACTAGGTTTAGATTGGTCTGGTTCGGGTTAGACTGGGTTAGAATGGGTTTAGACTGGTCTGGTTCGGGTTAGACTGGGTAAGACTGGGTTTAGACTGGTCTGGTTCGGGTAAGACTGGGTTAGACTGGGTTTAGACTGGTCTGGTTCGGGTTAGACTGGGTTAGAATGGGTTTAGACTGGTCTGGTTCGGGTTAGACTAGGTTAGACTGGGTTTAGACTGGGTTTAGACTGGTCTGGTTCGGGGTTAGACTGGGTTTAGACTGGTCTGGTTCGGGTTAGACTGGGTTAGAATGGGTTTAGACTGGTCTGGTTCGGGGTTAGACTGGGTTTAGACTGGTCTGGTTCGGGTAACACTGGGTTTAGAGAGTGAGTCTTGTGTTTGTCCCATCAGGTGCAGGACAGGTTGATGTTGATCTCACCTGTCACCTGTTCTTATCTGTCCTCAGCATTATCTCACCTGTTTCAGCGGCACCGTAGCGGTTCCGTTTCTCCTGGCCGAGGCCATGTGTGTGGGTCGAGACCAGAACACCATCAGTCAGCTGGTCGGCACCATCTTTACCACCGTCGGAATCACAACTCTGATCCAGACAACCATAGGAGTCAGGTGAGACTGAGGGAGTCAGGTGAGACTGAGGGAGTCAGGTGAGACTGAAGGAGTCAGACCAGACTGAAGGAGTCAGGTGAGACTGAGGGAGTCAGGTGAGACTGAAGGAGTCAGACCAGACTGAAGGAGTCAGGTGAGACTGAGGGAGTCAGGTGAGACTGAAGGAGTCAGGTGAGACTGAGGGAGTCAGACCAGACTGAAGGAGTCAGGTGAGACTGAAGGAGTCAGGTGAGACTGAGGGAGTCAGACCAGACTGAAGGAGTCAGGTGAGACTGAAGGAGTCAGACCAGACTGAAGGAGTCAGGTGAGACTGAAGGAGCCAGGTGAGACTGAGGGAGTCAGACCAGACTGAAGGATTCAGGTGAGACTGAGGGAGTCAGGTGAGACTGAGGGAGTCAGACCAGACTGAAGGAGTCAGGTGAGACTGAAGGATTCAGGTGAGACTGAGGGAGTCAGGTGAGACTGAGGGAGTCAGACCAGACTGAAGGAGTCAGGTGAGACTGAAGGAGTCAGGTGAGACTGAGGGAGTCAGGTGAGACTGAAGAATTCAGGTGAGACTGAGGGAGCCAGGTGAGACTGAGGGAGTCAGACCAGACTGAAGGAGTCAGGTGAGACTGAGGGAGTCAGGTGAGACTGAAGGAGTCAGGTGAGACTGAGGGAGTCAGGTGAGACTGAAGGATTCAGGTGAGACTGAGGGAGTCAGGTGAGACTGAGGGAGTCAGACCAGACTGAAGGAGTCAGGTGAGACTGAAGGAGTCAGGCGAGACTGAGAGAGTCAGACGAGACTGAGGGAGTCAGGCGAGACTGAGGGAGTCAAGGGGGGACGGAAGGAGTCAGGTGAGACTGAGGGAGTCAGGCGAGACTGAGGGAGTCAGGTGAGACTGAAGGAGTCAGACCAGACTGAGGGAGTCAGACCAGACTGAAGGAGTCAGGTGAGACTGAGGGAGTCAGACCAGACTGAAGGAGTCAGGTGAGACTGAAGGAGTCAGACCAGACTGAAGGAGTCAGGTGAGACTGAGGGAGTCAGATCAGACTGAGGGAGTCAGGTGAGACTGAGGGAGTCAGACCAGACTGAGGGAGTCAGACCAGACTGAAGGAGTCAGGTGAGACTGAGGGAGTCAGATCAGACTGAGGGAGTCAGACCAGACTGAGGGAGTCAGACCAGACTGAAGGAGTCAGGTGAGACTGAGGGAGTCAGACCAGACTGGGAGTCAGACCAGACTGATGGAGTCAGGTGAGACTGAGGGAGTCAGACCAGACTGGGAGTCAGACCAGACTGACGGAGTCAGGTGAGACTAACGTGTTTTTTTCTGTGTAGGCTTCCTCTGTTTCAGGCCAGTGCGTTTGCTTTTCTGATTCCTGCTCAAGCGATCCTCGGTCTGGACCGCTGGAAGTGCCCCAGTGACGGTACATAATAATAATAATAATATCAACATTAATAATAATACTAATAATAAATAATAATAATAATACAGGTATTTATTTTTTGTTTCTCTGCAGAGGAGATTTATGGGAACTGGAGTCTTCCACTCAACACCTCACACATCTGGCAGCCACGCATCAGAGAGGTACCTGATTATCAGTCCTCCAGAGGGTTTGATTGGTCCTGGTCCTGGTACTCTGCTGGAGAACCAGAACCTCCCAGTCTGAGGTTCTGGTACTCTGCTGGAGAACCAGAACCTCCCAGTCTGAGGTTGTGAGGTTCTGTTGGTGTGTTTCAGATCCAGGGGGCCATCATGGTGTCCAGTGCCGTGGAGGTTCTGATCGGTCTGTGCGGGTTGCCAGGTTTGCTGCTGGAGTACATCGGCCCCCTCACCGTCACTCCAACTGTCTCACTGATCGGCCTGTCTGTCTTCACCCTAGCTGGAGACAGAGCCGGGTCTCACTGGGGCCTGTCAGCACTGTGAGACACCTGTCTGTCCGTCCACCTGTCTGTCTGTTCACCTGTCTGTGTGTCCACCTGTCTGTCCGTCCACCTGTCTGTCTGTTCACCTGTCTGTGTGTCCACCTGTCTGTGTTCACCTGTCTGTCTGTCCACCTGTCTGTGTGTTCACCTGTCTGTCTGTCCACCTGTCTGTGTGTCCACCTGTCTGTCTGTCCACCTGTCTGTCTGTTCACCTGTCTGTGTGTCCACCTGTCTGTCTTCACCTGTCTGTCTGTCCACCTGTCTGTGTGTTCACCTGTCTGTGTGTCCACCTGTCTGTCTGTCCACCTGTCTGTCCACCTGTATGTCTGTTCACCTGTCTGTGTGTTCACCTGTCTGTTCACCTGTCTGTCTGTTCACCTGTCTGTCCACCTGTCTGTTCACCTGTCTGTGTGTCCACCTGTCTGTCTGTTCACCTGTCTGTCCACCTGTCTGTTCACCTGTCTGTCCACCTGTCTGTTCACCTGTCTGTGTGTCCACCTGTCTGTGTTCACCTGTCTGTCCACATGTCTGTCCACCTGTCTGTCTGTCCACCTGCCTGTCTGTTCACCTGTCTGTCCACCTGTGTGTCCACCTGTCTGTGTTCACCTGTCTGTGTGTTCACCTGCCCTAACTGTCTCTCTCTCTCTCTCTACCTGTCTCTCTCTCTACCTGTCTCTCTACCTGTCTCTTTCTCTGTCTCTTTCTCTCTACCTGTCTCTCTACCTGTCTCTTTCTCTCTACCTGTCTCTCTACCTGTCTCTCTCTCTCTACCTGTCTCTTTCTCTCTACCTGTCTCTCTCTTTCTGTAGGTGTATTCTGCTCATCGTCCTGTTTGCTCAGTACCTGAGAACGACATCACTTCCTGTTCCTGTTTGCAGCCGGACTAAAGGACTGACCTCCACCCGAGTCCAGATCTTCAAAATGTTTCCTGTAAATAACAAATCAATAAACATCTAATCAATCGATCAGGTGATGATGTCATCAGGTGATGATGTCATGTGATGATGTCATGTGATGATGTCATGTGACCTTTTAGATATATAACCGTGTGGCGTCTCTCAGATCATCCTCGCCATCATGGTGGTGTGGCTCGTCTGCTACATCCTCACTCTGACCGACCTGCTGCCGAGCGACCCCGATCGCTACGGACACATGGCGCGCACCGACGCCCGCGGTGACATCATGGCTTCATCACCCTGGTTCAGAGTACCCTACCCCTGTAAGACCCCTGAGATCAGCCAATCACAGGCTGATGATGATGATGATGATGATGATGATGATGATGATGATGATGATGATGAAGATGATGATGATGATGATGATGATGATGATGATGATGATGATGATGATGAAGATGATGATGGTGATGATGGTGATGATGATGATGATGATGATGGTGATGATGATGATGATGAAGATGATGATGATGATGAAGATGATGATGATGATGATGATGAAGATGAAGATGATGATGATGATGATGATGAAGATGAAGATGAAGATGATGATGATGATGATGAAGATGAAGATGATGATGATGATGATGATGATGAAGATGAAGATGAACGTAGATCAGAACACTTTTCTTCAGTTAACCAACTTCCTGTCTCTGCTCCCTCTGATAGGCCAGTGGGGGTTGCCGGTGGTAACGGTTGCCGGGGTGTTGGGGATGCTGAGCGCCACCATGGCGGGCATCGTCGAGTCCATCGGTGATTATTACGCCTGTGCTCGACTGTCTGGAGCCACGCCCCCTCCGGTCCACGCCATCAACAGGTGAGACGTAAACAGGAAGTGATATTATCTCACCTGGCAGACTCCGCCCCCCCCCCCCGTACAGGTATCTGATGTTCTGTGTTTGATTCAGGGGGATCTTCACTGAAGGCGTCTGCTGCATCATCGCCGGTCTGTTAGGGACAGGAAACGGCTCCACCTCCTCCAGTCCAAATATAGGCGTTCTGGGCATCACCAAGGTAACCGTGGCCACGCCCACCGGAGAGGGGTTCGTTTGTTTGGTAGAAACATCTGGATGAGTTGAGACTGGCTGCTTGTGTAATCGTTGACCGTGTGTCCAGGTGGGCAGCAGGCGGGTGGTGCAGTACGGAGCAGGTATCATGTTGATTCTGGGATCAGTCGGGAAGTTCACGGCTCTGTTCGCCTCGCTGCCGGATCCCATCCTCGGAGGAATGTTCTGCACGCTGTTCGGTGAGTCACCATACAGGTAATATACCTGTAGAGACATATACCTGTACAGGTACAGGTGTGTTGGTCGTGTAATAATAATCCAGGTGTGCTGGTGTCTCTCAGGTATGATCAGGTGTGTTAGTGATGTAATAATAATCCAGGTGTGTTAATGAGTTAATAATAATCCAGGTGTGTCGGTGTCTCTCAGGTATGATCAGGTGTGTTAGTGATGTAATAATAATCCAGGTGTGTTAATGAGTTAATAATAATCCAGGTGTGTCGGTGTCTCTCAGGTATGATCAGGTGTGTTAGTGATGTTATAATAATCCAGGTGTGCTGGTGTCTCTCAGGTATGATCACAGCTGTCGGCCTCTCTAACCTGCAGCTTGTGGATTTGAACTCGTCCAGGAACCTTTTCGTTCTCGGGTTCTCGATGTTCTTCGGTCTGACTCTGCCGACGTACCTGGACAAGCACCCCGACTCCATCAGCACAGGTGAGTCTGATAAAGGGCTCCTTACTGTGGAAGTTACCAGCAGGTGTAGTAGGCCCCTGCTGAGCCACATCTATGGTGCTAGGAGCGGCTGATACCTGAGTCCTGTAGACGTGTAGGTAATGTGGACCTGGACCCGACTGATCCGGTCTCTGTGTGTTCAGGTGTTGCAGAGCTGGATCAGATCCTGACGGTTCTTCTGTCCACTGAGATGTTTGTTGGAGGTTTTCTGGCTTTTTGTCTCGACAACACGATACCAGGTAACACACACCAGATAGGGGTCATGGGTCAGGGGTCAGGGGTCAGAGGTCAGGGGTCAGCAACCTTTACTAGCAAATGAGACATTTTAGGCAAAAAAATCTGTCTGGAGCCTCAAATCATGTGATCACTGTGATGAAGGTAACACAGTTTATAGTATATCAGTCTAATGCAGTGAGGGCCAAGGAGACAATGTACTACGGAGTATTAGGGCCACATTGAGGGAAAACACATCTGAGATTTACACAATAAAGTCACAATATTACAAGAATAAAAGAAAAGAACACGTAAAATTACTACTTTATAATATTACGACTTTTTTTTTCTGGTAAACCTATGACTTTATTCTCAAATTTTAATTTAGTTTTCCTCAATGTGGCCGTAATACCTAAAGACTCCACAGGGAGCCGCTGGAGAGGAGTTGAAGAGCTGCAGGTTGCTGACCTCTGATGCTAAGCTAAGATAAAGAACACAAAGACATGAGAGGCTTTATACAACAGTGATCTGTTCCTTTAATAGACACACACACACACACACACACACACACACACACACACACACACACACACACACACACACACACACACACACACACACACACACACACATGGCCAGCTGTTGCCGTGGGCGACGGTGTTGAGTGAGGTGAATATGTCTCATAGTGATGAAAACAAACAAACATAAACACTGTGAGTGACTTTATTTCAATCTACTGTCATACAGTCATATTGTTAAAAACACATCAACACACATCCTAACATTAATACTCATATTGTTAAAAACACATCCTAACATTAATACTCATATTGTTAATAACACATCCTAACATTAATACTCATATTGTTAAAAACACATCCTAACATTAATACTCATATTGTTAATAACACATCCTAACATTAATACTCATATTGTTAATAACACATCCTAACATTAATACTCACCATGAACACAGTGTGTTGTATTAGTGTGTATCTTCTCTGGCAGATTCTTTCATGTTTGTACATTTGACTTTAATTTACAGTTAAACACAGATTTGATATGAAACAGTAAATAAAGTAAAAGGCCCGAATCTGTTTCAGGAACTCCACATGTAGCTACCTACCGCCACCTGGTGGCTCCAGTGTGTTACTACAACAGACAGTTTATTAGATCTATTTATGCCTTTATTTGAGATTTTATTTGAGTAAATATGATAAAGATCAAATGTGGCCGTCGGTGGTTTGTTGTGGTTTGTGTCTCCAGGTTCTCGACAGGAGCGAGGTTTAGTGGAGTGGAGGGCTTCCTCCTCCTCCTCCTCTTCCTCCTATGATCTTCCTGTGGGGATGGGTGTGATCAGACGGACCCGCTGGCTCCGACGGTTTCCCATCAGCCCCTCCTTCAGAGGGTTCCGGGCGTCTGACCAGGAGGAGGAGGAGGTCCAGGAGAGAGGAGGAGGAGGAGGAGGAGAGGACGAAGCTGCTGACACCAACCTGCCCAGTACCAAGGTTTGACTGTGATGTCATCAGGTCACTGAGCGGGAATCGAACCTGTGACCCGACTGAACTGTTTTAGTCTCTAATGGAATTCAATATTTAGTCATCATCCCGTCTGGTGATGACATCATCCTGTCTGGTGATGACATCATCCTGTCTGGTGATGTTTTTATTGTTTGTACTTAAACATCTGCAGCCTGTGTAACCATGGAAACCTTCAAATATTCACATCACGACAAGTTCTTAGTTTTCATTTATTTTTTATAACATCAGAAAATACATCGTGTTTTTATTATTACGTGTAAAAATGTGCAAAACGTGAAAAAACAAACCGACAGCAGCTCATTTTAATATAAAGTTACGTGTTTTATACTCTTCACTACGAGTGAGGCTGATAACATTCACTTATATATATATATATATATATTATATTATATTATATATAGAGACAATCTAAATAAAAAAACAACAACAATCATTTTGTGTTTTTACGTCATTTCATCGCTGAAGTTCCAGCTGAACACAGATGGCGTTGCGGTAGCTACATGTTGGCTGCCGGTGTGTGCCGGGCGAAGGGGAGGCAGGGGGCGGCATACAGGGAGGGCACGCCAACCGTCGGCTGGAACGGCATCACTGACAGCACGGCGGGGGCGGGGTTTATGGCACAGCGCGCCAGGAGCACGCCGGCGTTGGGGGCGGATCTGGCAGCAGGTAGGAACACCTTGATGAACTGACCGGTTTCTGGATCCAGCAGCAGCTTCCTCTGAGGCGGCGGAGGCGTGGCCATGTAGAAATACCGCCCACTTTTAGAATCTAATATCATGTGACAGGGGGCGGGGCCACTGAGGACGGCAGCACCCGTGATGTCAGCGAGGAAGTCAATGCCCACCTGTGCAGGTAAGAAACCCTGAACGGTGCAGAGAAACTGAGGCTGAAGCGTCCGTTGCTGCTGAAGTTGCTGCTGAAGTTGCTCGTGTTGCTGCTGAAGTTGCTGCTGAAGTTGCTGCTGAAGTTGCTCGTGTTGCTGCCGTGCTGCTGGCGTCACCGTGTTGCCGCTGCCCTCCTGGTCTCCTGCGGTCCGGGTCCACGGAGGCGGGCCGGTCCTGTTGACGTGGTCCAGTTGGTCGGAGGTGTTTCCAGTGGACCAGTGGAGGACGGGAACAGGTCGGGTCTGGATGTAGCTCAGGGGGGTGTGCAGGTAGCCGACCTGCCCCAGGTGAGGGTGCAGGGTCGGGGGGAAGGCTGGCAGGGCGGTGGGGGTGTAGAAACATGGATGGAGGATCTGCTGGGGGGCCGACTGGGAGGACACACCCAGGATGGGACTCTGTTCCTGGGCCGAGACTGGAGGCTGGAGGGACGTCCCGGCCTGGTGACTCACACCTCTGCCTCCCTCTGATTGGCTAACCTCTGACAGGTCGCTGCTGACAGGTGGCGGGTCTACAGGCCAGGTGACATCATCCACCTGACCTCTGCTTGGCTCGCTGCCTCGTCTCTGCTGTGTCATTGGACGGCTGGCGCTCTGTTGCCTGTCCTGTGATTGGCTGAGAGACGCCGCGACCTTGGCGACGCGTCCTCTGGAGGAAGCCGGACAGCGGCGCTTTGTCTCGTCGTGACCTACGGCCTGCTGGTAGGTCGGCGGGGGACTGGCGTCCTGACCGATCACCTTGAAGCTGGCTGGCTTGTTGTCAGATGTTGCCGAGGAGAACGAGAGACTGTGGGTGTTTTTAACTAAACTCCTCACGTCTCTGACCACATGAACCGGCGCTCTGAACACGCCCGCCGCCTCCCGCACCCTCTGGGGGGGGGCGGGTAACAACGCAGCCTTCCTCTGCAGGTACGAGGTTTTACAGGTGTTCTGCTCCACCTGCATCTTCTTTGACAGAACGCTCGTAATGATGCAGGACGCCATCTTTGTTTTAGTATCGTCCAGAGAGAAGGACCTCTGCAGGCGCTGCCGCGGTGCCGCGTTTCCTACCATGTCTCCAACGTTCGGCCCTAAACACAACCAACAGGAGACAAACTCAGGGGCTGTTACATCAGACTGACACCTGACCACAAACTGGACAGGAAGTGGTCGGTTGGTTGGTCAGTTTGTTGGCTGGTTGGTCAGTTGGTTGGTCCGTTGGTTGGTCGGTTGGTTTGTTGGTCAGTTGGTCGGTTTGTTGGTCGGTTTGTCAGTTGGTCGGTTTGTTGGTCCGTCGGTCGGTTTGTTGGTCGGTTTGTCGGTTTGTTGGTCAGTTTGTTGGTTTTTTGGTTGGTTTGTTGGTTGGTTGGTTGGTTTGTTAGTTGGTTGGTTGGTTTGTTAGTTGGTTTGTTGGTCAGTTTGTTGTTTTTTTGGTCGGTTTGTTGGTTGGTTGGTTTGTTAGTTGGTTGGTCGGTTTGCTGGTCAGTTTGTTGTTTTTTTGGTCGGTTTGTTGGTTGGTTGGTTGGTTTGTTAGTTGGTTGGTCGGTTTGCTGGTCAGTTTGTTGTTTTTTTTGGTCGGTTTGTTAGTTGGTTGGTTGGTTTGTTAGTTGGTTGGTCGGTTTGTTGATCGGTTTGTTGGTTGGTTGGTTTGTTGGTCGGTTTGTTGTTTTTTTGGTTGGTTTGTTGGTTGGTTGGTTTGTTAGTTGGTTGGTCGGTTTGCTGGTCAGTTTGTTGGTTGGTTGGTTTGTTGGTCAGTTTGTTGTTTTTTTGGTTGGTTTGTTGGTCGGTTTGTTTGTCAGACAGGTACAGGTGAGGGCGGGGGGGCTTTCTGACAGGTACAATGTGTTGTTACCTTGACTGGCCCCTGTGACCAGGCCCCTGTAGACCCTGTAGCTGTCGACATCACTGCTGGTCGTCGAGTGTGTGTGGAAGGTGGCGGGCATACTGTTTTGCCGTAGCAACAGGTCGGGGCAGTGACGGACGGTGGGGCAGAGCAGCTCATTGGCTGAGACCTCACTGTTAGCTCCTCCCCTTACAGCAGGTCCATCCTTCAGTATCACCTGGACAGGTAGACAGGTGAACAGACAGATAGGAGCCAGAAAGGTTGGGATATGTGGACAGGTGGACAGGTGGACAGGATGTAGTCATACCTGTAGTTTCTCAGTCGTCTCCTGGTCAGTGATGGTCTCTGTCTCTTTCTTCTTCTTCAGTTGAATCAGTCGTTTTGGGACCATCTTCGGCCCCTCCCCTTTCTGACCTTTCACCTGGAACACAGGTGAAAACGATCAAAGGATGAAATCATTGAGCCGATAGGTCGATTTGTCAGTTAATCAGTCAGTCAGTTAGTCAGGGTTAGGTCGGTCTGTCGATCGGTCGGTTTGTTGGTCGGTTGTTTGGTTTGTTGGTCGGTCCGTCGGTCGGTTGGTCGGTCAATTGGTTGGTTGGTCGGTCCGTCTGTTGGTCGGTCCGTCGATCGGTCGGTTTGTTGGTCGGTTGTTTGGTTTGTTGGTCGGTCCGTCGGTCGGTTGGTCGGTCAATTGGTTGGTTGGTCGGTCCATCTGTTGGTCGGTCCGTCGGTTGGTCGGTTGGTTGGTTGGTCCGTCGGTTGGTCGGTTGGTTGGTTGGTTGGTCGGTCCGTCGGTTGGTTGGTCGGTCTGTTGGTTGGTCGGTCAAGTTTTTTTGTTGGTTGGTAAGTCGGTCGGTCGGTTGGTCTGTTGGTCTGTTGGTCGGTCGGTCGGTCGGTCGGTCTTTTGGTTGGTCTGTCGGGTGAGTTTTTTTGTTGGTTGGTTAGTCGGTCCGTCGGTTGGTTGGTCGGTCAAGTTTTTTTGTTGGTTGGTTAGTCAGTCAGTTGGTCAGTCGGTCGGTCTGTTGGTCGGTTGGTCGGTCGGTCGGTCGGTCGGTCGGTCGGTCGGTCGGTTGGTCTGTTGGTCTGTTGGTCTGTTTTCCCGTCGGTTGGTCTTTCAGTCAGTTTGTTGACAATGAAACTCACCTGCGTTTCCATGGTAACATCAATACACTCGAAGCCGCTCTCTGGATCTGACTCTTCGTCGTCTGATGGGAGGATGACGGAGGGGGAGAAGTGGAAGGAGAGATCCTCCTCCGACCACTCACTGATGCTCCCTTCTTCCTCCTCTTCTTCCTCTTCCTCCTCTTCCTCGGAGCGACAGGTGGAGGTCACGTCCAGGTAATTCGCCTCCAACTGACCTGTACAGGTGAACTCAGAGCTCCTTCCAGCAGGAACTAGTGAACGTGGCGCAGGGATCCGAGTCTTAGAGTTGTGATGAGGCAGCAGGTCGACTTCAGGGCAGCGGTGAGTGCTGAGGAAGAGCTCCCTCCCTCCTCTTCCTCCTCCGTCCAGTCCGGCGCTCATAGCTTCTGATTCCAGCTGTTCGTCTGTGAAACATCACAGACTGATATTAAACATGTCTACTGTCCACGAAGACAAAGGTAGAGTTTCACATGATTAATCACGTGATTAACTAACCTTCATCCAACACACTAATTATTCTTTACAACACATTTTACTCCGTGAGGTTTTTCAAACCGACCAACAAACCGACAAACCGACCAACCGACCAACCGACCAACAAACTGACAAACAAACCGACCAACCGACCGACAAACCGACCAACAAACTGAGCAACAAACCGACCAACCGATCGACAAACCGACCAACAAACTGACCAACCAAACAACAAACCGACCAACAAACTGACCAACCAAACCAACCAACAAACTGACAAACAAACCGACCAACCGACCGACAAACCGACCAACAAACTGAGCAACAAACCGACCAACCGATCGACAAACCGACCAAAAAACTGACCAACCAAACAACAAACCGACCAACAAACTCACCAACCGACCAACAAACTGACCAACAAACCAACCAACAAACCAACCAACAAACCAACCAACAAACCGTCCAACAAGCTGACCAACCGACCAACAAACCGAGCAACAAACCGACCAACCGACCGACAAACCGACCAACAAACTGAGCAACAAACCGACCAACCGATCGACAAACCGACCAACAAACTGACCAACCAAACAACAAACCGACCAACAAACTCACCAACCGACCAACAAACTGACCAACAAACCAACCAACAAACCAACCAACAAACCAACCAACAAACCGTCCAACAAGCTGACCAACCAACCGACAAACCGACCAACAAACCGACCAACCAACCGACAAACCGACCAACAAACTCACCAACCGACCAACAAACTGACCAACAAACCAACCAACAAACCAACCAACAAACCAACCAACAAACCGTCCAACAAGCTGACCAACCGACCGACACACCGACCAACAAACCGACCAACCAACCGACCAACCAACCGACAAACCGACCAACAAACTCACCAACCGACCAACAAACTGACCAACAAACCGTCCAACAAGCTGACCAACCGACCAACAAACCGAGCAACAAACTGACCAAACGACCAACAAACCAACCAACAAACCGTCCAACAAGCTGACCAACCGACCAACAAACCGAGCAACAAACTGACCAAACGACCAACAAACCAACCAACAAACCAACCAACAAACCGTCCAACAAGCTGACCAACCGAGCAACAAACCGAGCAACAAACCGACCAACCGACCAACAAACTCACCAACCGACCAACAAACTGACCAACAAACCGACCGACAAACCGACCAACAAACTGACCAACAAACCGACCAACAAACCACTTCCTGTCCAGGTAGTGATCAGGTGTCAGTCTGATGTAACAGTTTGTAAATTCAGTTTCTGGTTGTTTCACAGCGGCGAGGCGACGCGTCAGAGAATAAATAAAAACACTGAAGAGTCTCTGATTCTCTTTCTGGATCAGGATTCAGGTCCCACAAGATTCAGGTGCAGACTTCTTATAGAGGTCCTGGTTAGGCTGGTGGTCAGAGACCAGCACCAGGTCCAGTCCAGGTTCTGGTCCTGGTGGAGTATTTGGTCTCTCTGGTGGTTTCAGTGATTCAACATTTCACAGTTTTCATTGACAGTAAAAGTTTACCCAGAACTCCTCAGTTCTCGTATCCCTTAGAGCTGGTTCAGAGGGAGTTCTGGTCCCAGAGCGGTCTGCGTGGGATCCTGGTTCAGTTCTCGTATCCGTTAGAGCTGGTTCAGAGGGAGTTCTGGTCCCAGAGCGGTCTTCGTGGGATCCTGGTTCAGTTCTCGTATCCGTTAGAGCTGGTTCAGAGGGAGTTCTGGTCCCAGAGCGGTCTGCGTGGGATCCTGGTTCAGTTCTCGTATCCGTTAGAGCTGGTTCAGAGGGAGTTCTGGTCCCAGAGCGGTCTTCGTGGGATCCTGGTTCAGTTCTCGTATCCCTTAGAGCTGGTTCAGAGGGAGTTCTGGTCCCAGAGCGGTCTGCGTGGGATCCTGGTTCAGTTCTCGTATCCCTTATAGCTGGTTCAGAGGGAGTTCTGGTCCCAGAGCGGTCTTCGTGGGATCCTGGTTCAGTTCTCGTATCCGTTAGAGCTGGTTCAGAGGGAGTTCTGGTCCCAGAGCGGTCTTCGTGGGATCCTGGTTCAGTTCTCGTATCCGTTAGAGCTGGTTCAGAGGGAGTTCTGGTCCCAGAGCGGTCTGAGTGGGATCCTGGTTCAGTTCTAACTGACTGCCCTGCAGGAGAGAGAGAGTGTTGGTGACAGCCTGCAGGTCCAGAGAGAGAGAGAGGACGGTGGAGAGACATAGAGATAAACAGAGACGGTATCAGTCTGCAGGTTTCTATTTTAGGAGGTGACTGACAGACGAGGCTGCAGCTCGTCTCTCTCTGTCTGTCTCTATGTCTCTCCACCGTCCTCTCTCTCTCTCTCTCTCTCTCCATCTGTCTCTATATATTATTAATAATAATATAAAGTTATGACTTTATTCTCATATTATTATGACTTTTTTCTCAGAGATGTCCTGAAGTCAGATAAATCAGGATCATTGTCAGCAATTATTGATTACATTGATTATCCAGCAACCAGAAATCAAAGAATAAAAACATTCCCTCTCAGATTAGTGGCGTTTTCTTTTTAATTTATAATATGTTATACTTCTGGTGAATATAATCCATAAATCTGATTTCCATAGATGTATTTAGTATATACAGTTCCCTTGGTTATCACCTTATTTTGAAATATATATATATATATTTATATATATATATATATATTTTATTTATTTAATATAAAAATGTATATAAATAAAAATATTATATATATAATATTATTATTTATATTATATATAATATGTATATTTATATGTATATATATATATATATACATATATATATATTTATATTGTATTTAAATTGTATGTATATATATTATATAATATATATATAATATAAATTCCCTCTCAGATTAGTGGCGTTTTCTTTTTAATTTATAATATTTTATACTTCTGGTGAATATAATCCATCAATCTGATTTCCATAGATGTATTTTGTGTATATACAGTTCCCTTTGTTATCACCTTATTTTTATATATATATATATATATATATATGTATATATATATAATTATATATATATATATTTTATTATTTTTATTTTTAATATATATTTTTAAAATAAAAATAATATATATATAATATTATTTATATTATATATATATATATTTATATTATATTAAAAAAAATATATGTATATATATATAATTATATATATATAAATATATATACATACCATACCATCACCTTATTTTTATATATATATATATATAATATATATAATATATATATATATATGTGTGTGTGTGTATATGTGTAATGACCAGAGGGGGTGGTAGTGAGTCTGACTCTGTGATCAGGTTGTTAAACTGCTCTGCTGCTCTACTGGACTCTACTGGACTCTACTGATCCGTACCGGTCTCTAGAAGCCCTGGATGTGATGCTGGGATCAGAGGTAGGTCTGTGGGGCTGTGGGGGTCTGGGGGGTCTGGGGGTCTGGGGGGTCTGGAGGTATCTCAGTTCCGGGTTCAGGTTATTTCCCATCATCCATCATGTTTCCTCTGTTAGCCTGCATGCTAACAGCTAGCATAGCAGCACCACGACAGCTGCTTCACTTTACGGCAGACAGCTGCTTTACGGCAGACAGCTGCTTTACGGCAGACAGCTGATCGCTCAGAGAACGGAAGCGAAACTAAACTGCGCATCAGAGTCAGTGATCGATATATCAGTAATCAATAACCAATAACCAATAACCAGAGTCAGAGTCAGGAGGAGATGAACCCAGCAGAACACACAATCATCTTCAGCCCAGGACACGTTCAGCTGCTGCAGGTAAACACTCACCTGGACCTGAACCAGGACCTGGTCCTGGTTCAGGTCCAGGTCCAGCAGGTAAACACTCATCTGGACTGGGACCTGGAGCAGGACCAGGTCCAGGTCCTGGTCCAGGTCCAGGTCCAGGTCCAGGTCCAGGTCCTGGTCCAGGTCCTGGTTCAGGTCCAGGTCCAGGTCCTGGTCCAGGTCCAGGTCCTGGTCCAGGTCCAGGTCCAGGTCCAGGTCCAGGTCCAGGTCCAGGTCCAGGTCCTGGTCCAGGTCCAGGTCCAGGTCCAGGTCCAGGTCCAGGTCCTGGTTCAGGTCCAGGTCCAGGTCCTGGTCCAGGTCCAGGTCCAGGTCCAGGTCCAGGTCCTGGTCCAGGTCCAGGTCCAGGTCCAGGTCCAGGTCCAGGTCCAGGTCCAGGTCCAGGTCCAGGTCCAGGTCCTGGTCCAGGTCCAGGTCCAGGTCCTGGTTCAGGTCCAGGTCCTGGTTCAGGTCCAGGTCCAGGTCCTGGTCCTGGTCCTGGTCCAGGTCCAGGTCCAGGTCCAGGTCCAGGTCCAGGTCCAGGTCCTGGTTCAGGTCCAGGTCCTGGTTCAGGTCCAGGTCCTGGTTCCAATGGTATCAATGCGGTCCATTTCCTGTGTTCCAGGAGGAGCCCATGGTCCCGGCGGGTCCCAAGGTCCTGGTTACCGGGGCGACGGGTCTCCTGGGTCGAGCCGTGGTCAGAGAGTTCCAGACCGGCGGCTGGTCCGTCATCGGGACCGGATACCGGAGAGCCAGGCCCCGCCTCCTCCGCTGTGACCTCACAGACGAGGACGCCGTCAGAGGACTACTGCACGAGTACAAGGTACACACTGTACTACACACTGTACTACACACTGAACTACACACTGTACTACACACTGAACTACACACTGAACTACACACTATACACACTGAACTACACACTGTACTACACACTGTACACACTGAACTACACACTGTACTACACACTGAACTACACACTGTACTACACACTATACACACTGAACTACACACTGTACTACACACTGAACTACACACTATACTACACACTATACACACTGAACTACACACTGTACTACACACTGAACTACACACTGAACTACACACTATACACACTGAACTACACACTGTACTACACACTATACACACTGAACTACACACTGTACTACACACTATACTACACACTGTACTACACACTGTACTACACACTATACACACTGAACTACACACTGTACTACACACTATACTACACACTGTACTACACACTGTACTACACACTATACACACTGAACTACACACTGTACTACACACTGTACTACACACTATACACACTGAACTACACACTAAACTACACACTGTACTACACACTATACTACACACTGTACTACACACTGAACTACACACTGTACTACACACTGTACTACACACTGTACTACACACTGAACTACACACTATACTACACACTGTACTACACACTATACTACACACTATACTACACACTATACTACACACTGTACTACACACTGAACTACACACTGTACTACACACTGTACTACACACTGAACTACACACTGAACTACACACTATACTACACACTATACTACACACTGTACTACACACTGAACTACACACTGTACTACACACTGTACTACACACTATACACACTGAACTACACACTAAACTACACACTGTACTACACACTATACTACACACTGTACTACACACTGAACTACACACTGTACTACACACTGTACTACACACTGTACTACACACTGTACTACACACTATACTACACACTGTACTACACACTATACTACACACTATACTACACACTATACTACACACTGTACTACACACTGAACTACACACTGTACTACACACTGTACTACACACTGAACTACACACTGAACTACACACTATACTACACACTATACTACACACTGTACTACACACTGAACTACACACTGTACTACACACTGAACTACACACTATACTACACACTGTACTACACACTGTACTACACACTGTACTACACACTGAACTACACACTGAACTACACACTGAACTACACACTATACTACACACTATACTACACACTGTACTACACACTGAACTACACACTGTACTACACACTGAACTACACACTATACTACACACTGTACTACACACTGTACTACACACTGAACTACACACTGTACTACACACTGTACTACACACTGAACTACACACTATACTACACACTATACTACACACTGAACTACACACTGTACTACACACTGAACTACACACTGAACTACACCCTGTACTACACACTGAACTACACACTATACACACTGAACTACACACTGTACTACACACTGAACTGGCCAGCTTGAGGAGGGCCAGCGTCAAGAGGGCCAGCTTGAGGAGGGCCAGCGTCAAGAGGGCCAGCTTGAGGAGGGCCAGCTTGAGGAGGGCCAGCGTCAAGAGGGCCAGCTTGAGGAGGGCCAGCGTCGGGAGGGCCAGCTTGAGGAGGGCCAGCGTCGGGAGGGCCAGCTTGAGGAGGTCCAGCGTCAAGAGGGCCAGCTTGAGGAGGGCCAGTGTCAAGAGGGCCAGCTTGAGGAGGGCCAGCTTGAGGAGGGCCAGCGTCGGGAGGGCCAGCTTGAGGAGGGCCAGCGTCGGGAGGGCCAGCTTGAGGAGGGCCAGCGTCGGGAGGGCCAGCTTGAGGAGGTCCAGCGTCGGGAGGGCCAGCTTGAGGAGGGCCAGCGTCGGTAGGGCCAGCTTGAGGAGGGCCAGCGTCGGGAGGGCCAGCTTGAGGAGGTCCAGCGTCGGGAGGGCCAGCTTGAGGAGGGCCAGCGTCGGGAGGGCCAACTTGAGGAGGGCCAGCGTCGGGAGGGCCAGCGTGGGGAGGGCCAGCGTCGGGAGGGCCAGCGTGGGGAGGGCCAGCTTGAGGAGGGCCAGCGTCGGGAGGGCCAGCTTGAGGAGGGCCAGCGTCAGGAGGGCAAGCTTGAGGAGGGCCAGCGTGAGGAGGGCCAGCTTGAGGAGGGCCAGCGTCAGGAGGGCCAGCGTGAGGAGGGCCAGCTTGAGGAGGGCCAGCGTCAGGAGGGCCAGCGTCAGGAGGGCTAGCTTGAGGAGGGCCAGCTTGAGGAGGGCCAGCGTCAGGAGGGCCAGTGTCAGGAGGGCAAGCTTGAGGAGGGCCAGCGTGAGGAGGGCCAGCTTGAGGAGGGCCAGCGTCAGGAGGGCCAGCGTCAGGAGGGCCAGCGTCAGGAGGGCAAGCTTGAGGAGGGCCAGCGTGAGGAGGGCCAGCTTGAGGAGGGCCAGCGTGAGGAGGGCCAGCTTGAGGAGGGCCAGCGTCAGGAGGGCCAGCGTCAGGAGGGCAAGCGTGAGGAGGGCCAGCGTGGGGAGGGCCAGCGTCAGGAGGGCCAGCGTGAGGAGGGCCAGCGTGGGGAAGGCCAGCGTCAGGAGGGCCAGCGTGAGGAGGGCCAGCTTGAGGAGGGCCAGCGTCAGGAGGGCCAGCGTCAGGAGGGCAAGCTTGAGGAGGGCCAGCTTGAGGAGGGCCAGCTTGAGGAGGGCCAGCGTCAGGAGGGCCAGCGTCAGGAGGGCCAGCTTGAGGAGGGCCAGCGTCAGGAGGGCCAGCGTGAGGAGGGCCAGCTTGAGGAGGGCCAGCGTCAGGAGGGCCAGCGTCAGGAGGGCTAGCTTGAGGAGGGCCAGCTTGAGGAGGGCCAGCGTCAGGAGGGCCAGTGTCAGGAGGGCAAGCTTGAGGAGGGCCAGCGTGAGGAGGGCCAGCGTGAGGAGGGCCAGCGTCGGTTCTGATAGAAAGGAGTCAGAACACACAGTGAGGAGCAGGTTGTTGGTACGGGGACCGGTCAGGGTGCCCTGATGGGGACCGGTCAGGGTGCCCTGATGGGGACCGGTCAGGTAGCCCGTTCTGACCCGTGTCCACCGCCATAAAGCGCCTACAATGGGCCCGTGAGCATCTGAACTGGACCACGGAGCGATGGAAGAAGGTGGCCCGGACCTTCAGAGGTCTAGAGGAGTCCTCCACGGGTCAGACCTTCAGAGGTCTAGAGGAGTCCTCCAGGGTCAGACCTTCAGAGGTCTAGAGGAGTCCTCCACGGGTCAGACCTTCAGAGGTCTAGAGGAGTCCTCCAGGGTCAGACCTTCAGAGGTCTAGAGGAGTCCTCCAGGGTCAGACCTTCAGAGGTCTAGAGGAGTCCTCCAGGGTCAGACCTTCAGAGGTCTAGAGGAGTCCTCCAGGGTCAGACCTTCAGAGGTCTAGAGGAGTCCTCCAGGGTCAGGAGGACCTGCTGGTCATCATGTTATGGCTGATCACTGTGGATATATATATATAACATGTTAAATGTTCTGACCTTTGACCTCTCTGTCTCAGCCTGACGTGGTCGTCCACTGTGCAGCGGAGAGACGTCCAGATGTTGTGGAGAGACACACCGAAGCCGCCATCAACCTCAATGTGCACGCCACGAGCACGATCGCCAAGGAGGCAGGTAGGTGGACAGACAGACGGGTAGAGAAGACAGACAGACGGGTAGAGAAGACAGACAGACGGGTAGAGAAGACAGACAGACAGGTAGAGAAGACAGACAGACGGGTAGAGAAGACAGACAGACGGGTAGAGAAGACAGACAGACGGGTAGAGAAGACAGACAGACGGGTAGAGAAGCTGTAACCTGTTAACTAACCCTCTACATCAACACCCACTGCATGATTATCTGTGTATTCTATGTTATGATGGTGATGATGGTGATGATGGTGATGATGGTGATGATGGTGATGATGATGGTGATGATGATGATGTCATCCCCTCCAGCTGTGATTGGAGCGTTCTTGGTCTACATCAGCAGCGACTACGTGTTCGATGGGAGGAATCCTCCGTACGGAGAAGACGACAGTCCCAATCCTCTCAACGTCTACGGACGCAGCAAACTGGAGGGAGAGAGAGAGACACTGAGACACTGTCCAGGTACCTGTCTGTCTCTCACCTGTCTGTTACCTGTCTGTCTCTCACCTGTCTGCATCTCACCTGTCTGTAACCTGTCTGCCTCTCACCTGTCTGTAACATGTCTGTGTTCTCACCTGTCTGCATCTCACCTGTCTGTTACCTGTCTGCCTCTCACCTGTCTGTTACCTGTCTGCCTCTCACCTGTCTGTTACCTGTCTGCCTCTCACCTGTCTGCATCTCACCTGTCTCCTGCTCACCTGTCTGTTGCCTGTCTGTGTTCTCACCTGTCTGCCTCTCACCTGTCTGCATCTCACCTGTCTGTCTCTCACCTGTCTGCCTCTCACCTGTCTGTCTCTCACCTGTCTCCTGCTCACCTGTCTGTTACCTGTCTGTGTTCTCACCTGTCTGCATCTCACCTGTCTGTTACCTGTCTGCCTCTCACCTGTCTGCCTCTCACCTGTCTGCCTCTCACCTGTCTGTCTCTCACCTGTCTCCTGCTCACCTGTCTGTTACCTGTCTGTGTTCTCACCTGTCTGCATCTCACCTGTCTGCCTCTCACCTGTCTGCCTCTCACCTGTCTGTCTCTCACCTGTCTCCTGCTCACCTGTCTGTTACCTGTCTGTGTTCTCACCTGTCTGCATCTCACCTGTCTGTTACCTGTCTGCCTCTCACCTGTCTGCCTCTCACCTGTCTGTTACTTGTCTGTGTTCTCACCTGTCAGCCTCTCACCTGTCTGTTACCTGTCTGTGTTCTCACCTGTCTGCCTCTCACCTGTCTGTTACCTGTCTGCCTCTCACCTGTCCAGGTACCTGTCTGTCTCTCACCTGTCTGTTACCTGTCTATCTCTCACCTGTCTCCTGCTCACCTGTCTGTAACCTGTCTGCCTCTCACCTGTCAGCCTCTCACCTGTCTGTTACCTGTCTGTGTTCTCACCTGTCTGCATCTCACCTGTCTGTTACCTGTCTGTGTTCTCACCTGTCTGCATCTCACCTGTCTGTTACCTGTCTGCCTCTCACCTGTCTGTTACCTGTCTGCCTCTCACCTGTCTGTTACCTGTCTGTGTTCTCACCTGTCTGCATCTCACCTGTCTGTTACCTGTCTGCATCTCACCTGTCTGTTACCTGTCTGCCTCTCACCTGTCTGTTACCTGTCTGTGTTCTCACCTGTCAGCCTCTCACCTGTCTGTTACCTGTGTGCCTCTCACCTGTCTGTCTCTCAGGTGCGGTGGTGCTGCGGGTGCCGGTCCTGTTCGGGGAGGTGGAGTCGGTGACGGAGAGCGCCGTGACGTCTCTGTGGCTGAAGGTCCAGGAGGGGACGGAGGACAGCACGCTGGACCACTGCCAGCAGAGGTTCCCCACCGACGCCAGGGACGTCGCCGCCGTCTGCAGGAAGCTGTCGGAGAGAGCGAGACAGGTAGGTCACTGTCTGGCTGATTGATAGAGACAGAGAGACAGGTACCTGTCTTTGTCAGTGTAACCCTCTGCCTGTCTCACCACCTGTCTGTCTCTCTTCCAGGACCCGTCTATCAGAGGAATCTTTCACTTCTCAGCTAAAGAGCAGATGACCAAATATGAGATGGCCGTAGCGATCGCTCAGGCCTTCAACCTGCCGTCCAATCACCTCATTCCTGTAAATATACCGATCAATATGTTCACTGATATACCTGTAAATATACCGATCAATATGTTCACTAATATACCTGTAAATATACCGATCAATATGTTCACTGATATATATATATATACTGTCTGTCTTTCTTTCTCTACCTGTCTGTCTCTCTACTTTTCTCTCCCTGTCTGTCTGTCTCTCTCTCTCTC
Source organism: Sebastes fasciatus (assembly GCF_043250625.1). Taxonomy (NCBI): domain Eukaryota; kingdom Metazoa; phylum Chordata; class Actinopteri; order Perciformes; family Sebastidae; genus Sebastes; species Sebastes fasciatus. The sequence goes on from NC_133810.1 coordinate 393,050, forward strand.
TGTCTACCTGTCTGTCTGTCTCTCTCTCTCTGTCTACCTGTCTGTCTACCTGTCTGTGGTGCAGCTGACGGAGCAGCTGACTCAGCAGTCGACTCTTCGTCCAATCAACAGCCAGCTGAACTGTTGTCGTCTGGAGCAGCTGGACCTCAGCGTGGAGCCGCGACCTTTCACCTCCTCCATCACCGACTGTCTGTGGCCCTTTACCCCGGACAAACGCTGGAGACAGACCGTCTTCCACTGACACACAGGGAGACAGACACAGAGACAGACAGAGAGACAGACAGAGAGACAGACAGACAGACAGACCGTCTTCCACTGACACACACAGAGACAGACAGACAGACAGACAGACAGACAGACAGACAGACAGACAGACAGACAGACAGACAGACAGACAGACAGAGAGAGAGACAGAGACAGACAGACAGACAGACAGAGAGACAGACAGACAGACAGACCGTCTTCCACTGACACACACAGAGACAGACAGACAGACAGACAGACAGACAGACAGACAGACAGACAGACAGACAGACAGACAGACAGACAGACAGAGAGAGAGACAGAGACAGACAGACAGACAGACAGACAGACAGAGAGAGACAGACAGACAGACAGACAGACAGACAGACAGACAGACAGACAGACAGACAGACAGACAGACAGACAGAGAGAGAGACAGACAGACAGACAGACAGACAGACAGACAGACAGACAGACAGACAGACAGACAGACAGACAGACAGACAGACAGACAGACAGACAGAGAGAGAGACAGAGACAGACAGACAGACAGACAGACAGACAGACAGAGAGAGAGACAGACAGACAGACAGACAGACAGACAGACAGACAGACAGAGAGAGAGACAGACAGACAGACAGACAGACAGACAGACAGAGAGAGAGACAGAGACAGACAGACAGACAGACAGACAGACAGACAGACAGACAGAGAGAGAGACAGACAGACAGACAGAGAGAGAGACAGACAGACAGACAGAGAGAGAGACAGACAGACAGACAGAGAGACAGACGGGTCTATTCTAAGATGTATTTATTAGTACCATTAATATTGTTTGTTGGGGGATGACGTCGACACTGAACAGGAAAACCACTGATTTGTTTTTCAAAATAAAAATTTAAAGTCTTAAAAGATGATTCAGTTAATAAAGACAGATGTATGGTGTCCTCCAGAGGACAAAGTCCAGCTGTTAGTCTTGATTCAGTTAATAAAGACAGATGTATGGTGTCCTCCAGAGGACAAAGTCCAGCTGTTAGTCTTGATTCAGTTAATAAAGACGGATGTATGGTGTCCTCCAGAGGACAAAGTCCAGCTGTTAGTCTTGATTCAGTTAATAAAGACAGATGTATGGTGTCCTCCAGAGGACAAAGTCCAGCTGTTAGTCTTGATTCAGTTAATAAAGACAGATGTATGGTGTCCTCCAGAGGACAAAGTCCAGCTGTTAGTCTTGATTCAGTTAATAAAGACGGATGTATGGTGTCCTCCAGAGGACAAAGTCCAGCTGTTAGTCTTGATTCAGTTAATAAAGACGGATGTATGGTGTCCTCCAGAGGACAAAGTCCAGCTGGTCTTGATTCTTCTTCTACTGTTTATTTGTAAACTAACCACCTTGTTCGGAGGTGTGAACGGAGTCTCTCCACCTGTCGGGTCGTTGGCTGTTGGCTGATCTCCGCTACAGATCTACAGGTCTACAGGTGTACAGGTCTACAAGACTACAGGACTACAGGTCTACAGGACTACAGGACTACAGGTCTACAGGACTACAGGACTACAGGTCTACAGGTCTACAGGACTAAATGTCCGAAATAACCGGAAATTGCCCGAAAAAAGACTGAAAAATGTCCATAATAAGACGGAAAATATCTGAAAAACAGTCAGAAAAATGTCCGAAATGAGTCCGAAAAATTTTATAAAAATATCCCAAAACTGTTCGAAAAACATATTTTTTAAGAAGTCGGAAAAATTTGCGAAAAATAGTCCTAAAAATTTCAGAAAAATGTCCGAAATATATCCCTAAAGAAAGTTGGAAAAATAACCAAAAAATAGTCCTTAAAAATGGTGGAAAAATGTCCGAAATAAGTCCAAAAAAACGTACCAAAAATGTCTCATTTGTCCGAAAAAAATCCAAAATAAATGCAAAAAATGTCCGAAACAAAAGTCGGGAAAAGGTGCACAAAAGTGAGAAAAATGCCCAAAAAAAGTCTACAAAATTTCGAAAAATGTCCGACAAAGTCTGTAGATGTCAGAAAATAATTCTGAACACTGCGAAAAATATCAGAAAAATGCTAGAATAAATGTCCGAAGTATAACCGGAAAATGCCTGAAAAAATGTCAAAAACAAAATGTCCCTAATAAGGCGGAAAATATCTGAAAAACAGTCTGACAAATGTCTGATAAAAGTTCGAAAAATGTCCGAAATGAGTCCGAAAAATGTCATAAAAGTTGACCCAAAAACGTCCAAAAATATCCCAAAAAGAGCCTGAAAAATGTCGGATATAAAGTCTGTTAAATATCATAAAAATGTCCTAAATATAACCGGAAAATGCCCGATAAAAGACTAAAAAATATCTGACAAATGTCCGAAATGAGTCCGAAAAATGTCATAAAAATAGTCCCAAAATTGTCCCAAATTTTTTTTTTTTAAAAGTCGGCAAAAATAGTGCCAAACATTTCAGAAAAATGTCTGAAATAAGTGGAAAATGTACAAAAAATAACTTCAAAAAAAGTCGTAAAAATGTCCGCATATGTCCGAAAACTTAAGGAAAAGTTGAGAGTTTAAGAAATGAAAGTTTATTTTTCTTTAGGGAAGAAATCTGACAGTAAAATTCAAAACAACCTTTTTCAAGTATTTTCTAAAATCAGGTTTAATTTGTCTTTTATCTTTTTAATAAATGAGTCTATGACGATCGACGGAGTTTAAATAAAGTTTGACGGATTGAAACGACGTCACTGAACCTGAAACGACTTAAACATGTCAAAGTTCACACACACACACACACACACACAGTAACATACACACATACACACGCCTACATTCCTGCAGCAGGTTGAACCTGTCGACCGTTTCACTGTAAAAACTCCGGCTGTTGAAACACCTGATCAGCGTCCTGACTCATGAATGGTTCAGGTGTGCAGGTGTGTACCTGCTGACCAATCACAGCTCTTGTTGTCCCCATGTGATGTCACACAGGTCCTCACAAAGATAGACAGATACACACACACCAGTGTTTATGAGTGCAGGTAGATCTGAAACAGGACGTTCAACATGTGAAGCAGAAAACTTCAACATTTAAAACATGTAAAGAGACAGACAGGTGAGCAGAAGGACAGGTAGACAGACAGGTAAACAGAAGGACAGGTAAACAGACAGACTGGTAGACAGAAGGACAGGTAGACAGACAGGTAAACAGAAGGACAGGTGAGCAGAAGGACAGGTAGACAGACAGGTGAACAGAAGGACAGGTAGACAGACAGGTAAACAGAAGGACAGGTGAACAGAAGGACAGGTAGACAGACAGGTAAACAGGAGGACAGGTGAACAGAAGGACAGGTAAACAGACAGGTAAACAGACGGACAGGTAAACAGGTGAGCAGCCGGTATCTCAGGTGTTGGTCGGCGTTGAGGAGTTCACCACAAAGTAAGAACTGCTTCTTCTTCTTCTGTTGTTTTTATTGTTGTTTCATTAATATTCATGTTTAAAGGATTTGTGTCAGAAAGTAACTAAGTACATTTACTCAACTACTGTACTGTACATTTCTGAGGTACTACTACTACTCTACTTCTACTCAACTACACCTCAGAGGAAAGATTGTACTTTTTACTCCACTACATTTATTTAATAACTTTAGGTACTTTACAGATTCAGATTATTAAAACAAAATCTAATCAATTAAATAAATACTGATGTATTATTATATATCTTATATATGAAACTGTACCTTTCCTGTGTAAACACGGAAGTTTATTTTGAAAATACAGTAAGCATGTAACGAGCAGAATCTGTACGTTTCCTGTGTAAACACGGAAGTTTATTTTGAAAATACAGTAAGCATGTAACGAGCAGAAACTGTACGTTTCCTGTGTAAACACGGAAGTTTATTTTGAAAATACAGTAAGCATGTAACGAGCAGAAACTGTACGTTTCCTGTGTAAACACGGAAGTTTATTTTGAAAATACAGTAAGCATGTAACGAGCAGAAACTGTACGTTTCCTGTCTAAACACGGAAGTTTATTTTGAAAATACAGTAAGCATGTAACGAGCAGAATCTGTACGTTTCCTGTCTAAACACGGAAGTTTATTTTGAAAATACAGTAAGCATGTAACGAGCAGAAACTGTACGTTTCCTGTCTAAACACGGAAGTTTATTTTGATTATTTTTTGTTACATGCTTAGTGTCTTTTCAAAATAAACTTCCGTGTTCTCGGGATTGTTTGAAGCGTTGGGCCGCTGACGGAGCGTCGGTATTTGAGGAGTTGAGAACGTGTTTTTCGTCGCTCGTAGAGAATATCGTTATTAATAGTCGTTCTCTAGGCGATGATGTTTCCCGTTGGATAACTGTCTCAATGTCTCGCTTCTCCTTCAGATGACGACTCCTCCTCCTCAACTTCCTGTCCCGAAGCCTCGAGCTCGTTACATGAGGGACAGTCTGAGCTCCGCCTCCTCTCTGGACAGGTGAGCTCACCTGTAAATCTCTCACACACACACACACACACACACACACACACACACTCAAAGTAACACAAAGTTTGTGTTTCAGAGATATGATTGGTGAAGATCTACAACCAGTTGTGTCTAATGGAGTTCACCTGAGCACAGGTACGCCACACACACACACACACACACACACACACACACAGACACACGCACACACACAGTCAATCGTTTATAGGTCTACATATTTGTTATTATGGACTATATCGCTGTGATTTATTGGATGTGATTATTGAATGTGTTGTAGCCGTTTTCATTTCAATAAAGAGTAAAACCTTCGAAGTCAGATTGTTGTCCTCATCTCTCAATAGACAATAAGAGCAAAGTAAAGTTCAACATAAGTAAATAATTATGTTTTCATCATTTATGTAGTTTTATTTTATCATAAAAAATAAACTTCTTGAACATATTTTTGTTTAACGCTCAAGGTGCTTCAGTTTTTATAGGACAGACATGTTGCTCGTCGTTAGTTCTTGGTCATAGTGGCGTTGGTCGTAGTAGCGGTTTAAACCACTCAACACATCATCATTCTGCATGAGGACATGGTGGTGATTCTGAAGCTGAAGAAAATACGCTCGATGCTGACGACAACGGCAACACAAGCTGTCATGCGCTCGATGCTGACGACAACGGCAACACAAGCTGTCATGCGCTCGATGCTGACGACAACGCCAACACAAGCTGTCATACGCTCGATGCTGACGACAACGCCAACACAAGCTGTCATACGCTCGATGCTGACGACAACGGCAACACAGGCTGTCATACGCTCGATGCTGACGACAACGGCAACACAAGCTGTCATACGTTTGAGGCTGACGACAACGCCCACTCAAGCTGTCATACGCTCGGGGCTGACTACAATGCCAACACAAGTGTCATACTTTCCTCAAACTTGCGGTCATTATTTATATATATTATACTTATATTGTACTGTATTGTAATAAGAGATGAAAACTTCATGATTTTCCTTTTTAATTAAACAAAAACAGCTACAAAATGTGCATCGATTTCAGTACCCGGAGATGAACTCAACTTTTGGAACATTGTAGCGCGCGCAGCATGTCATGTGACGAGGAACAACCGATCACAGCCGGCAGATATCTTTTCTTTCTTCCGTAAATATCAGCCTACGGTAAATATCTGGAGGAGAAGTTAATCATTTTAGTGCAGGACTACCGGAGCTTCTGTCCCACCGACTATTTTACTGCTTCTCGCTTCCTGACCGATGACGTCACAACATCTGGTTGAAAGGTCAGACAGACACATGGAGCAGTAAAGATACTGAGAGGGAAATCCATTTATCTCTGTTTAATTTAGAAGCTATTACTGCTAAATTACCACAACTTCATCGTCATCATCGCAGCACGCAGGTTTTGGTTGCTTAGTAATGGCAGGCACAACAGGAACGCAACCTCCCAGCACCTTGCCATGCCGCGGCTGGCGTTTTCCACGCGTTTTTAGACGCTACATATGAACGGCACACGTACTGTATGTCTGCATGAGTGATGAGTTGTACTAATCACACACAGATGCACATACATACACACATGTTGGACATTTAGTTGAATAATCAGACGTGTGTCTTGTCAACACGTTCTCGTCCCAACCCGTCACATACAAACATGTTGCTTTTGAAAGACTAAACGCCAACAAATATGTATTGAATCAAAATATTTTGTTGTGAATTTTTGTAAATAATAGCATCCATTCATCTTGTTGTTGATGCATTTTAGTGAGTAGATGTCTGGATGAGATTTCTGTTGGGTGAAGTTATTGTTTAATCAGAAATAACTCAACAGAAAAACATTTCTTTTGCAAATCAAACCTGTTTGATGAGATGACTTGTTTGGCTTTCTGTGCGAGAGAGAGAGAGAGAGAGAGAGAGAGCGGTAAAAACCGTCGGATCTCCCCGTCACCCCAACTCATCACATGCTGACGCTTTGTTAGACCGCTCGGCGTCACTTTTCGGTCGCAGTAAACACTTAATGTTGTGAATTAAACAAAAACACTTGCTTATGTTAAGGCAACAAAACCACTATAGTTAGGTTCAGGAAAAAACTACATGGTTGAGCTCAAAACTTCTACGTTAGCACAGTGAAAATGACGCTGAACAGTATGAACACAGGACGTGAACAGCGGTCTCCTGGATGAAAGCCTTGTGTTTGTTGGACCCATCCACCTCCCCTCCCCCGCCCGTTGTCTCTTTCACTCTTTAGACTACGTCACCACACTCTCTGAGCGTTTACTGTTGCTGTGGATGGTTTGTATTGTAGTTAATAGAACGCCCGCTGCGTCTCCTGCCGTCGCTAAAGGGAACTTGTGTTTCGGGTATCACATGCCGAGGGGCGCGACAAATGCACGTCATACATATTTGACGCCGTGGGGATGAGAACGGGTTGGTCTACCCCCCCATTAACACAGTATTTAACCTGTCTGATGGAACTTTACTGACATGTGCTCTGATTGGTCACCGCTGATGTCATCAACAGCTGATTTTCATCGACTGTCGCCAACAGAACCATTCATTTGTTGAATGTTGTTAGTTGAATGAGTCAAAATGAACACAATAATAATAATAATAATAATCCTACCTGACTCTTATTCAGCTGCATATTTTAAATCATATTTGCTTCTTATTATATGAAGTAAAACTAAATGCTGAGAATCAGCTGGTGTCTTTTCAGTGTGACTCTGCTGACGTGTTGCAGCGTGTTTTCAGTCTGAACAGTCGAACCGGTTTGTTCCTCTGTTGGATGTTTGTGAAAACAAACTGGAGATTACCTCAAACCAGTTTGTCTTCTTACTGCTGAACGTCAAGATCACATGATATACTGCAGCTGTTTTGGCGTTCAGACTCATACAAGTTAGTATAGATATAGACGCCTTTCCTGTTAGTAACCATGGTGACGTGTTAGTAACCATGGTGATGTGTTAGTAACCATGGTGCCGTCCGACCAGCGTATAAATCTGGATGTCTATAGTTAACTATCCTTCAGTAAAGTCAGTCAGAAAGAGAGTCGGACGATATCTGAGAAGCGTTTCAGAGACGGAGAGAAAGGGTTGCTAACAGTTTAGCCTTCATCCTCCTAACAGCTCTTCTTCCTCATGAGTCTGAACTCTGTGTTTGTAGTTGGAGGTTTTCAGAGTCCGATCAGCATCTAGTGGCTGTTAGAGGAACTGCAGCTGTACACAGGTGTTTGTTTGATTGACAGGTGTCTGATGATGATGTCACTGTGTCCTCCTCCTCAGGTGAAGATGCTCCTCCTCTTCCTCCTCTCGGTGGTCGCGGAGCCGTCTACCCATCTCTGGCTGGCGTCACTGACATCATCGCGAACAGCATCCCGTCATTGGCTGGATTTGCTGCCTCCATCGGAGGCTCCGCCTCCACGCCGCCCGCCCCCTCGGCCCCCCCCTCCATAGACAGCATGGCTAACAGCATCGCCGCCCACATACCTAGCTTAGCAGGAACTGCTAGCGCTGTGGCTAACCCAGCTGCTGCTAAGTTCCATTCGGCCTCCACCGCCGCACCTGATCCTGCACCTGCACCTGCACCTGCTGCTACCGCTGTTAGCTTAGACAGCATCTTTAGCTCGTTAGCTAACATACCCAGTTTAGCGGGGCTTGTTAACAGCGTGGCTAACCCTGCTGTTAGCTCCATGACGACCCCGTCAGCCCCGCCCCCTTCAGCTGATAAACCCCACCCCCCCTCTCTGCAGAGGATCGGAGACGCTCACACAGGTACGGCAATCAACCAATCACACGGACGCATTGTTGCGTCTGTGAGTTGCATTCTAGCAGTTAGTCCTCTGCTACCTTCAGGTGTGACTGACTTTATAAAACTGCACTCAAAACAAACCCTTCCTCCCGTCAGGCTGAACAACATGTTGTCTGTGTTTGTGTCCAGATGTTGGAGCGTTGTCACAGCTGGTGATGTCAACGTTAGACCCGGATGCTGGAGTCACGTTACCTCCGCTAGAGGCTGAGCCAACAGAGGACGGTACTGGAGGAGTTCAACCTGTTTCAGTGAGTGTCTTCCAGGTCTTCACCTCCAGCCAGTCTGATTCCTCTTCGTTTGTTCTGGTTCTAGTATTTAAAGAGTCTCCTCACACCATCAAAGAAGACAGCCTGTACGACACCGTGTTGGCTTGTTGGGCGAGCCAAGAGGAAGCTGACACTGACTCATCCAATGAGGAGGAAGATACAGGAGCTAGCCACGCCCCCTCTGGTGCCGATGGACCAATGGAAGGAGATCCTGCTTCCAACCCGCCTTCAAATGCCAACAAGTATGTATACAGTACTACAGTTACTACTACTACTATACTGCATCCTCCGTTTCTGCTAACACGTCGTTGATATTTGTGTTCTGCAGCCTCCCGGTTAATCCTTCAGGTCGCCTGATCCCCACCAGACCGGCCCCGCCCCCTCCTCATCCTCCTCGCCAATCAGCAAAGCCGAAGAAACAGAAGATCCCAAGGTACACAAACACAACAGCTCAGTCTGTTCTCCTCAAGAACATACCGAACACCCCGAAGTATCCCAGGATGCATTTCACACATCAACCAGGTGCAGCTGGATGGACGGAGGTTTGAACCAAATCCACAGCTGTTAGGCAGGAAATGAACCGCCACAGTTCACCTATACAAGTTCAGTTTACCCAGAATGCCAGTGTGAATTTGGGATGTTTGTGTAGAGACAGACCTTCTGTTTGTCCTGCAGAGCGGCAACGATCCGAGTGTCCAGGACGAAGGGAGGCAACAAGAGTTCAACGCCACAGAACGCCGTGGTCCGAGCCAGCTGGCTGGACGTCTGGAAGGGCTTCAGGTAACCATCATCACCATCATCATCATCACCATCATCATCATCACCACCATCATCATCACCACCATCATCATCACCACCATCATCATCATCATCGATGGGTAGATGACGACATGTTTTCTCTCTTTCTCTAACAGACACAATGTTTTATGGGCGACGATGGACGGACAGCTGATGTCTCTGTGGAAGAAACGCACAGTAAGTCAGTCCGTCTCTATACATACCTGTCTGTCTGTCTGTCTGTCTGTCTGTCTGTCTGTCTGTCAGTGCGTCCAGTGACGGGTGTGTTTGTTTCGTTGATCAGGACCGGTTCAGCGAGGTGCTCTTTCACGTCTCCAGCATCACCAACGTGAAGAAACAGGACAAAGGCAGATTCTCGGTTTACTTCAGGAAGAAACATTACGACTTCATGGCTCACAACGATGGTAAGATCTACTGGACTCTACTGAACTCTACTGGTCTCTACTGGTCTCTACTGGACTCTACTGGTCTCTACTGGACTCTACTGGTCTCTACTGGACTGGAAAGGTGTGCTCAGACTGAGAGTGAAGTGAATTAGTGCTGCGTTGAAGACCAGATGATGTTTACATCCTAAACCTGACCCAGACCAGACGTGAGGCGGCTCTGGTCTGGGTCAGTCTTAGGATGTAGATGATGACCCAGACCAGATGATGATTATCTGGTCTGGGTCAGTCTTAGGATGTAGATGATGACCCAGACCAGATGATGATTATCTGGTCTGGGTCAGGTTTAGGATGTAGACATCAGCTCTGGGCCAGAGTGAACACGTGGAATCAGAGCCTTAAAAGTAATAAGCCAGAGATTTTCATTCAGTTCAATAAGTGAGGAGGACGTGGCGGCGACACGGTGGTGCAGCGGTTAGCTCTGCTGCCTCACAGCCAGAGGGTCACAGGTTCAAACCCGGCTTTGGCCCTTCTGCGTGGAGTTTGCATGTTCTCCCCGTGTTAGCGTGGGTTTACTCCGGGTGCTCAGGTTTCCCCCCCACAGTCAAAAGACATGCAGGTTAGGTAAACGGTTGACTCTAAATGTCCTGTAGGTGTGAATGGGAGTGTGAATGGTGGTCCGTCTCTGTGTCAGCCCTCTGGTAGTCTGGAGACCTGCCTAGGGTGTCAGCTGGGATCGGCTCCAGCCCCCCCGCCACCCTGGACAGGATAAGTGGTTACAGATAATGGATGGAAGTGATGAGGAGCCTGAAAGCAGGACGGAGACGATGTGACAGCAGGAAGTTGAGGTGATGAAGTCGTGAACTTTCCAGGTTGAACCATCTGATGATTCTTCTTCATGTTTCTTTTTTTTTGTCTCTCAGAGGTCCACGCAGGTTGGGTCACGTCTCTGCTGGCGTCTCGAGGCCAGCCGAGCCCCGCCCCCCCAGAACTCCACGGACAAATCACCATCAAGGACCCGCGGAGCCGCGCCTACGCCGCCCTCTGGGGTCACGACCTCTGGATTTACTCCAACAAGGAGGGCTTCCAGCTGGGCATCGCCTCCTTCTCCGTCCCCCTGAACGTGGCCACGGTGAAATCTACGGGGAAACACTCGTTCATCCTCATCACGCCATTCAAGAGCTTCAAGTAGGCACCTGTCTGTCTGACTACCTGTCTGTCTGACTACCCGTCTGTCTGACTATCCGTCTGTCTGACTACCTGTCTGTCTGTCTGTCTGTCTGTCTGTCTGACTACCTGTCTGTCTGACTACCTGTCTGTCTGACTACCCGTCTGTCTGACTACCTGTCTGTCTGTCTGTCTGTCTGACTACCCGTCTGTCTGACTACCTGTCTGTCTGACTACCCGTCTGTCTGACTACCTGTCTGTCTGACTACCTGTCTGTCTGTCTGTCTGTCTGTCTGACTACCTGTCTGTCTGACTACCCGTCTGTCTGACTACCTGTCTGACTACCCGTCTGTCTGACTACCCGTCTGTCTGTCTGTCTGTCTGTCTGACTACCTGTCTGTCTGACTACCTGTCTGTCTGACTACCTGTCGCTGTGCTTTGGTGAAGTGATATTAAAGGAGCAGTGTGTAACATTCAGAGGCCCAAATGGAATATGATATTAATACGTGTTTCTTTAGTGTTTAATCACCTGAAATAAAGATCAGAAATGTTTCCGTTAGCTGAGAGCGAGCCGTTTGTATCTCCACAGGGAGCGCGTCCTCTTCACGGAGTCCGCCATGTTGCTACAGGAGCCCAGAACGGACAAACCAACCTCCGTTAACTGTTCCTGTTTGCTGCTAAACTAACTTCCTCTTCTTCTCCACTAGCTCACGTGTTCCTCACACACATTTACCGCCGTCAAACAGTACCGAAGCAAAGAGAAGAAACTCTGTTTGAGCGCTAGATGGCGCTGCGGTAGCGCTGCCGCCATTTTTGATGCCAATGAGTGTGTGTCGATGGATAATAATGTATTTGTACTTTAGTCCGTCTCTTTGTAGGAGGACGTTTTACTGGCGTCTGGTCGTCTCTTTCAGTCCGAAATGGCGGATGTGTAGCTCTGCTGCTGGGAGCCGATGTTGACTTTCACTTCTTAGCCATATAAGCCGCCGCTCTCTCTCCCTCTTGCTTCACCACTCACTTCTCATGTACACACTGACTGTGCTATTCTCTAAATGACCTACGCTACTCTACGGCAGCTCTAGAGACGGACATTCAGGTTTTCACGTCGGCTACACGGGAGAAGTTTCAGTCTGCGACCTCGACCACTAGATGTCGCCAGACGTTACACCCCGGACCTTTAAGTGCTGACGTTGTTTTTGGTGTTTCTTTTCTTTTTCAGCCTGTCGGTTGATTCGTCGAAGGATCTCTCCGTCTGGTTGGACACTCTGTCCTCGTCCATTCGCAGCGCTCTGTCCAACAGCCAGGTGGCGCTGCGTCTCTGGGAGAGCCCCGACAACAAAGTGTGCGGAGACTGCGGCGCCGCCAATCCTGAGTGGGCGTCGATCAACCTGCTGCTGGTCATCTGTGACGCCTGTGCAGGTACGAGTTCTATGACCGCAGAGTTCGTCTTGTAAGGGTTAAAATACTGAGTTAAAGAACTGTGTGTTCTCAGGTCAGCATCGAGCTCTGGGCAGCAACCTGTCGAAGGTACGCAGTCTGAAGTTGGACAACAAGGCCTGGACTGAACCACTCATACAGGTGAGGGGGGACTAAACCACTCATACAGGTGAGGGGGGACTGAACCACTCGTACAGGTGAGGGGGGACTGAACCACTCACACAGGTGAGGGGGGGACTGAACCACTCACATAGGTGAGAGGGGACTGAACCACTCCTACAGGTGAGGGGGGACTGAACCACTCACACAGGTGAGAGGGGGACTGAACCACTCATACAGGTGAGGGGGGACTGAACCACTCACACAGGTGAGGGGGGACTGAACCACTCATACAGGTGAAGGGGGACTGAACCACTCACACAGGTGAGGGGGGACTGAACCACTCGTACAGGTGAGGGGGGACTGAACCACTCACACAGGTGAGGAGGGACTGAACCACTCACACAGGTGAGGGGGGACTGAACCACTCATACAGGTGAGGGGGGACTAAACCACTCACACAGGTGAGGGGGGACTGAACCACTCATACAGGTGAGGGGGGACTAAACCACTCACACAGGTGAGGGGGGACTGAACCACTCGTACAGGTGAGGGGGGACTGAACCACTCACACAGGTGAGGAGGGACTGAACCACTCACACAGGTGAGGGGGGACTGAACCACTCATATAGGTGAGGGGGGGGGGACTGAACCAATCACACAGGTGAGAGGGGACTGAACCGCTCATACAGGTGAGGGGGGGGACTGAACCAATCACACAGGTGAGAGGGGACTGAACCACTCATACAGGTGAGGGGGGGGACTGAACCAATCACACAGGTGAGGGGGGACTGAACCACTCATACAGGTGAGGGGGGACTGAACCAATCACACAGGTGAGAGGGGACTGAACCACTCATACAGGTGAGGGGGGGGACTGAACCAATCACACAGGTGAGGGGGGACTGAACCACTCGTACAGGTGAGGGGGGACTGAACCACTCGTACAGGTGAGGGGGGACTGAACCACTCGTACAGGTGAGGGGGGGACTAAACCACTCACACAGGTGAGGGGGGACTGAACCACTCGTACAGGTGAGGGGGGACTGAACCACTCACACAGGTGAGGGGGGACTGAACCACTCGTACATGACCTTCAACCCTTTCCTCTCCCAGCTGTTTGTTACCTACGGTAACCGGCTGGCCAATCAGGTGTGGGCTCCAGTGGTGCCGGCGGCGTTGCAGCTGAGTCCGGGGTCGTCTGACGGAGAAAGGTCGAAGTTCATCCAGGATAAATACAGCAGGGGGCGCTACAGACGAGTCCACGCTCTGACCTCCTCGCCGTCTCAGATGGATCAGGTTGGACTCCATCACTCATCGTCTGGTTATGAAAACAGTAAAAACACACTCAAGGCAGTTAAATAGAACTTGTGATGAAAAGTAGAAACATAGAGTTCATAAGAGAGGTGTTAGTGATGACGTCATGATGAGGTCACAGCGCTAGCTAACTAACTAACGTGTTCAGAGAGTTATTCTGCCTCCATCACGTCACCATGGTTACTGACGCGTCACCGTGGTGACTGACACGTCACCATGGTGACTGACAGAGAGGAGGTCTGTAACAGAACCAGCTGAACATGAGGTCATGGTATGTGTCAGAGGTTATGAGACCCTTCAGCGTGACGATGTGAATGTAATGAATGATTGCTGATGTGTGTTTCAGAGGCTGCGTCAGGTGGTCTGTGGAGACGACGTAGAAGAAACCATGTCTCTGATCTGCTCGGGAGCAAAGGTCTGATGGTTTATGACCCAGAATAACTCATTTCATCTCACTGAGATCATTAATGATTGATTAACTGAATAGTGATGTTACCTGTGTGCAGGTGAGTCAGACAGACCCTCAGAGCCCCTCCCCCGTCCTGCTGGCTGAGAGGGCCGGGCAGGCTCTGCAGACCGAGCTGCTCCGCCTCAACGAGTACACAGGTACTACACTACGCTAGTACTACACTACGCTAGTACTACACTACGCTAGTACTACACTATGCTGGTACTACACTACGCTAGTACTACACTACGCTGGTACTACACTACGCTACTACGCTAGTACTACACTACGCTGGTACTACACTACGCTACTACGCTAGTACTACACTACGCTGGTACTACACTACACTAGTACTACTCTACGCTGGTACTGCACTACGTTAGTACTACACTATGCTGGTACTACACTACGCTAGTACTGCAGTACACTAGTACTACACTACACTAGTACTACTCTACGCTGGTACTACACTACACTAGTACTACACTACGCTAGTACTACACTACACTAGTACTACACTACACTAGTACTACACTACACTAGTACTACACTACACTAGTACTACACTACGCTAGTACTACACTACATAGTACTACACTACACTAGTACTACTCTACGCTGGTACTACACTATGCTGGTACTACACTACGCTAGTACTGCAGTACACTAGTACTACTCTACGTTAGTACTTCAGTACGTTAGTACTGCACTACGTTAGTACTACACTACGCTGGTACTACACTACACTAGTACTACTCTACGCTGGTACTACACTACGCTAGTACTACACTATGCTGGTACTACACTACACTAGTACTACTCTACGCTGGTACTGCACTACGTTAGTACTACACTATGCTGGTACTACACTACGCTAGTACTGCAGTACACTAGTACTACACTACACTAGTACTACTCTACGCTGGTACTACACTACACTAGTACTACACTACGCTAGTACTACACTACACTAGTACTACACTACACTAGTACTACACTACACTAGTACTACACTACACTAGTACTACACTACGCTAGTACTACACTACACTAGTACTACACTACATAGTACTACACTACACTAGTACTACTCTACGCTGGTACTACACTACGCTAGTACTACACTATGCTGGTACTACACTACGCTAGTACTGCAGTACACTAGTACTACTCTACGTTAGTACTTCAGTACGTTAGTACTGCACTACGTTAGTACTACACTACGCTGGTACTACACTACGTTGGTACTACACTACGCTAGTACTACACTACGCTAGTACTTCAGTACGCTAGTACTACACTATGCTGGTACTACACTACGCTAGTACTTCAGTACGCTAGTATGTTGAATGTACGTACGTATAAATAGTACATTAGTATGTTAAAAGATAGCACATTAGTATGATTAATACATTAGTATGTTAGTATTAATAGTATGTTAGTGTTAATAGTATATTAGAACTTCAGTGAGTTAGTATATTTGTAAGTTAGTACGTTAGTATGAATACTATGTTAGTACGTTAGTACTTTAGTACGTTAGTACTTTAGTATGTTACAAGCCTACAGACTGTTTAACTCACCTGGTCATGATACTTTCTTCAGGTGTGTTGTTCCTTGTTTTCATTCAGACGTCCCGCCGTACCTGCCCCAGTCAGCCAGTAGGAGGCGAGTCTCCGCCCCCTCAGGTAGGATGACTTTATAATGAGCAGGCAGAATTAATAATGTTAAACATCTCTGCAGAATAACCAACAATAACAGACTGCTGTGTTACGGTGTGTGTGTGTGTGTGTGTGTGTGTGTGTGTGTGTGTGTGTGTGTGTGCAGGTGAGGAAGAGGAGGAGCTTCATGGTAAACTGGAGGACGATCGTTTTCTCTTCTCGTCTGAAAACGACTCGGCGGCGTGCGACGTCCTCGACCTGCGAGAAGTTCTGTCTGTGTTCCTCAAGGACGGGTAAATACTACTATATAAATACTACTACTACTACTACATACTAATACTACTGACACTAATACTACCGATACTAATACACTAATACTACTGATACTAATACTACTGATACTACTACATACTAATACTACTGACACTACTACTACTACATACTAATACTACTGACACTACTACTACTACATACTAATACTACTGACACTACTACTACTACATACTAATACTACTGACACTAATACTACCGATACTAATACACTAATACTACTGATACTAATACTACTGATACTAGTACATACTAATACTACTGACACTAATACTACCGATACTAATACACTAATACTACTGACACTAATACTACCGATACTAATACACTAATACTACTGATACTAATACTACTGATACTAATACATACTAATACTACTGATACTAATACTACTGATACTAGTACATACTAATACTACTGACACTAATACTACCGATACTAATACACTAATACTACCGATACTAATACACTAATACTACTGACACTAATACTACCGATACTAGTACACTAATACTACCGATACTAATACACTAATACTACTGATACTAATACTACTGATACTAGTACATACTAATACTACTGACACTAATACTACCGATACTAGTACACTAATACTACCGATACTAATACACTAATACTACCGATACTAATACACTAATACTACCGATACTAATACACTAATACTACTGATACTAATACACTAATACTACCGATACTAATACACTAATACTACTGATACTAATACACTAATACTACTGATACTAATACACTAATACCACTGATACTAATACACTAATACTACTAACACAGTGTTAGTTCATCGTTGTTCGGCTCATTTGACTTCTTAACTTTCTTATAAATACTACCAATATTACCAATACTACTAGTACTGCTAATACTACTTTGAGTACCTCATATTCTACTTTGTGTGTTTTCAGACCGGCTCATGAGTTTGAGATGGTGACTCTGAGTGAACAGCTGAGCTGTACTGCTGACAACCAGGAAGCTCTGCTGAGTCACCTGGTTCATATAATGAAGGTACACCTGGTTACCAATATAACCTGAGTTCTAGTCATCAATATAACCTGGTTATCAATATAACCTGAGTTCTAGTCATCAATATAACCTGGTTATCAATATAACCTGAGTTCTAGTCATCAATATAACCTGGTTATCAATATAACCCGAGTTCTAGTCATCAATATAACCTGAGTTCTAGTTATTAGTGTAACCTGAGTTCTAGTTATTAGTGTAACCTGAGTTCTAGTTATTAGTGTAACCTGAGTTCTAGTTATTAGTATAACCTGAGTTCTAGTTATTAGTGTAACCTGAGTTCTAGTTATTAGTGTAACCTGAGTTCTAGTTATTAGTGTAACCTGAGTTCTAGTTATTAGTATAACCTGAGTTCTAGTTATTAGTATAACCTGCGTTCTAGTTATTAGTATAACCTGAGTTCTAGTTATTAGTGTAACCTGAGTTCTAGTTATTAGTGTAACCTGAGTTCTAGTTATTAGTATAACCTGAGTTCTAGTTATTAGTATAACCTGAGTTCTAGTTATTAGTGTAACCTGAGTTCTAGTTATTAGTGTAACCTGAGTTCTAGTTATTAGTGTAACCTGAGTTCTAGTTATTAGTGTAACCTGAGTTCTAGTTATTAGTGTAACCTGAGTTCTAGTTATTAGTGTAACCTGAGTTCTAGTTATTAGTGTAACCTGAGTTCTAGTTATTAGTATAACCTGAGTTCTAGTTATTAGTGTAACCTGCGTTCTAGTTATTAGTGTAACCTGAGTTCTAGTTATTAGTATAACCTGAGTTCTAGTTATTAGTGTAACCTGAGTTCTAGTTATTAGTGTAACCTGAGTTCTAGTTATTAGTGTAACCTGAGTTCTAGTTATTAGTATAACCTGAGTTCTAGTTATTAGTATAACCTGCGTTCTAGTTATTAGTATAACCTGAGTTCTAGTTATTAGTGTAACCTGAGTTCTAGTTATTAGTATAACCTGAGTTCTAGTTATTAGTGTAACCTGAGTTCTAGTTATTAGTGTAACCTGAGTTCTAGTTATTAGTGTAACCTGAGTTCTAGTTATTAGTGTAACCTGAGTTCTAGTTATTAGTGTAACCTGAGTTCTAGTTATTAGTGTAACCTGAGTTCTAGTTATTAGTATAACCTGAGTTCTAGTTATTAGTATAACCTGAGTTCTAGTTATTAGTGTAACCTGAGTTCTAGTTATTAGTGTAACCTGAGTTCTAGTTATTAGTATAACCTGAGTTCTAGTTATTAGTATAACCTGAGTTCTAGTTATTAGTGTAACCTGAGTTCTAGTTATTAGTGTAACCTGAGTTCTAGTTATTAGTATAACCTGAGTTCTAGTTATTAGTGTAACCTGAGTTCTAGTTATTAGTATAACCTGAGTTCTAGTTATTAGTATAACCTGAGTTCTAGTTATTAGTGTAACCTGAGTTCTAGTTATTAGTATAACCTGAGTTCTAGTTATTAGTGTAACCTGAGTTCTAGTTATTAGTATAACCTGAGTTCTAGTTATTAGTGTAACCTGAGTTCTAGTTATTAGTATAACCTGAGTTCTAGTTATTAGTGTAACCTGAGTTCTAGTTATTAGTATAACCTGAGTTCTAGTTATTAGTGTAACCTGAGTTCTAGTTATTAGTATAACCTGAGTTCTAGTTATTAGTATAACCTGAGTTCTAGTTATTAGTGTAACCTGAGTTCTAGTTATTAGTGTAACCTGAGTTCTAGTTATTAGTATAACCTGAGTTCTAGTTATTAGTGTAACCTGAGTTCTAGTTATTAGTATAACCTGAGTTCTAGTTATTAGTATAACCTGAGTTCTAGTTATTAGTGTAACCTGAGTTCTAGTTATTAGTGTAACCTGAGTTCTAGTTATTAGTATAACCTGAGTTCTAGTTATTAGTATAACCTGAGTTCTAGTTATTAGTGTAACCTGAGTTCTAGTCATCAATATAACCTGAGTTCTAGTTATTAGTGTAACCTGAGTTCTAGTTATTAGTGTAACCTGAGTTCTAGTTATTAGTGTAACCTGAGTTCTAGTTATTAGTGTAACCTGAGTTCTAGTTATTAGTGTAACCTGAGTTCATGTTATTAGTATAACCTGAGTTCTAGTCATCAATATAACCTGAGTTCTAGTTATTAGTGTAACCTGAGTTCTAGTTATTAGTGTAACCTGAGTTCTAGTTATTAGTGTAACCTGAGTTCATGTTTCCAGGTGATTCTCCCGGGGGGCGTGTCCTATGCGGAGGTGTGCGGAGCGTCTGCCGTCAGTAGAGTGTGTGTGGTTGAAGTGGGCGGAGCCTCGAGTCATCCTGACGCCTGGTTGTTGCTGTGGGAGGACGGAGTCAGCGTCCATCCCGTCCACAGAGACACTCAGCAGACTCTGAGGATGGATCTGAGCGCCCTCAGTCACCACGGTAACGGTCTTTATTTCCCCTCTATAGCTCCATGTATTGATGATCAAACTACTAACCAGAAGTAATCACTTGGATTTAAAACTCTTTTTCAGAAATGGATCCATCTGAAAACACCATCACCATGGTGACGGCAGACAGGTGTGCTACCTCACTGATACCTTTCTCACTCAACTACTAATTAATCCTGACGTGTGATTGGCTGAGCTCTCCACAGGGATACGTGACATCACAGGTTGCATCGTGTTGTTGTGTTTCTCATCAGGAGGGTTTCGTTCCGGTTCGAGAGGCAGCACAGCTGTCAGTCCTGGTTCAGCCACCTGCAGAGAGCTCTGACCAATCAGGGAGCAGCAGCTCCGCCGCGTCCTCCTGCAGCCAATCACAGCTCAGCTCGTCAGTCTCTGTACCCGGTGATGGACGTGAGCTCCAGAGGCTCCGTCCCGCCGGCCATCGAACGCTGCGTCTCCCACATGACGACCTTCGGTCTGTCTGTCTGTCTGTCTGTCTCTCTGTCTGTCTCACTGTCTGTCTCTTACAGTCTGTCTGTCTGTCTGTCTGTCTGTCCGCCTGTCTGTCTGTCTGTCTCTCTGTCCGTCTGTCTGTCTGTCTCTCGTTCTGTCTCACTGTCTGTCTCTCTGTCTCACTGTCTGTCTCTTACTGTCTGTCTGTCTGTCTGTCTGTCTGTCTGTCTGTCTCTCTCTCTGCCTGTCTGTCTGTCTGTCTGTCTCTCTAACTGCCTGTCTGTCTCTCAGGTCTGAAGGTGGAGGGCGTGTACCGGCGCTGTGGTCTCGCTTCCAAAGTCAACCGATTGGTGGAGGCTCTGATGACATCAGCTAACTCCGCCCCCCTGGAGAGTGACGAGCAGGGTGTTCTGGACGCCGGCTCCGCCCTCAAACAATATGTCCGCCAGCAGGAGAGTCTGATCCCCGACAGAGACCGACAGCAGTGGACCCACGCTGCAGGCTAGTACACAGTACTGTAGTACAAGTACACAGTATCTGTAGTAAACGTACCTGCAGGTCACATTTACCACCACAGTAGTACTACTGTAGTATCTGTGTCAGCATTGTAGTAATAGTAGTAGTAGTAGCAGTAGTAGTAGTAGTGGTGGTGGTGGTGGTGGTGGTGGTGGTGGTAGTGGTAGTAATACAACAGTAATACTCTCTCTAACGGATCTTTTACTCTCTTAGTGATTTCAGATGAACGCTCCAGGTTTTCAGCCTACCGACGGTTGCTACGGCAACTTCCTGATGACAACCGAGCAACACTGAACGCGCTGTTTGGACACTTCTACATGTAACACACACACACACACACACACACACACACACGTAGTCCTGGTCTCTGTCAGTGAGCTGAATTTGTTTTATTAATGAAGTTTTAATTGAAGCATCCTGATCCACATGAGTTCACCTCGGACCTCCGTCCCCCCTCCTGCAGGGTCCAGGTGTTCTCTCAGGTGAACAAGATGTCGGCTCAGAACCTGGCTCTGGTTCTGGTCCCGACTCTGTTCCAGACTCTGAACCAGGACCTGCTGCGACTCACCAGGGAGTTCATCATCCACCACACGCTGCTGTTTCTGGTAAATACGCCGCACCACACAGGACACCACACCACACCACGCCACGCCACGCGACACGACACGACACGACACAACACGGCGACACGACACGGCACCACACGACACGACACGGCACGGCACGGCACGACACGACACGACACGGCACCGCACCGCACCACACGACACGACACGACACGACACGACACGACAGGACATGACACGACACGACACGACACGACACGGCACGGCACGGCACGACACGACACGACACGACACGGCACCGCACCGCACGACACGACACGACACGACACGACACGACACGACACGGCACTGCACCGCGACACCACACGACACGACACGACACGGCGACACGACATGACATGACACCGCACCACACCGCACCACACCGCACGACACGACACGACACTGCGACACGACACCGCACCACACCGCACGACACGACACGACACCGCGACACGACACGACACCGCACCACACCGCACGACACGACACCGCGACACGACACGACACCGCACCACACGACACGAAACCGCACGACACGACACCATGACACGAAACCGCATGACACGACACGAAACGACACGACACGGCAACACGAAACGACACGACAACACGACACGGCACGGCATGTCACGGCACGGCACGGCACGGCACGGCACGGCACCACACGACACGACACAACACAACACCGCGACACGACACCGCACCGCAAGCCACGACACGACACGACACGACAACGCGACACAACACCGCGACACGGCACGGCACGGCACGGCACGGCACGGCACCACACGACACGACACAACACAACACCGCGACACGACACCGCACCGCAAGCCACGACACGACACGACACGACAACGCGACACAACACCGCGACACGGCACGGCACGGCACGGCACGACATGACACGGCACGACACGACACGGCACGGCACGGCACCGCACGACACGACACAACACAACACAACACCGCGACACGACACGACACCGCACCGCACAGCACGACACAACAAGCCACGACACGACACGACAACGCGACACAACACCGTGACACGGCAACGCACCGCACGACACCGCACGCACTGACATCACCACCGGAGCGACCTCAGTGGGTCGGTTCACACCTGCAGTGACCTCACCTCCCGCTCTGCGTGCTCATAAACACCTGCTTCATTTCTGTTGTTGGTTTGAACGGGAGCCGGAGGCAGTGATGCACTTCCTGTCTAATCTGCCATAAATTATAAGAAGAAGAAGAATAAATCCAGACCGGCATGGCTGGGTCTGTTCCAGATGTTTGAGCCACTCGTCGTTTATCTTTAACATCTGGATGTTTAGAGACGTTGTGATTGTTTGTTTCTCTGCAGACGCCTGAGAGAGAGGAAGAGGAGGAGGAGGAAGAGCAGATCACCGTCTTATGAAGAAGAGAAGAAGAAGAAGAAGAAGACAGACGTCAGATCACATTTAAATGATGAAATATTAACTGTTTGTTCTCATTTGGCCAAAAATATAATTTACTACAAAGAATAAAAGTTTTATTCCAGTGAGACGTTTTCACCATTTCATCGTCTTTATAAAAATGTTAAATGACCGTTAATGTTACGTCAAATAGAAACATGATAACCTGTCGTTTATGATCTCATTGTTTATGATGTCAATGTTTATGGTGTCATCGTTTATGACCTCATCGTTTATGATGTCATTGTTTATGATGTCATCGTTTATGACCTCATCGTTTATGATGTCATTGTTTATGATGTCATCGTTTATGACCTCATCGTTTATGATGTCATCGTTTATGATGTCATCGTTTATGGTGTCATCGTTTATGACCTCATTGTTTACGATGTCATCGTTTATGATGTCATCGTTTATGTCCTCATCGTTTATGATGTCATCGTTTATGTCATCGTTTATGATGTCATCGTTTATGACCTCATCGTTTATGATGTCATCGTTTATGATGTCATTGTTTATATTTTAACGTAATTTAAAACTGTCATCAAAATAAAAGCGTCCCTCGTTAATTTACTAAAATGTTATTTTGATGTCTTTTATTTTAAACATCTAAACAGGAAGTGGTTCACTAGGCTCCTAATGAACCGGTTGCTGGTTTAATTCCCAGGACTGCCACAGTGCCTTTGAACCAGGCATCTGACCTTCTTATGGGTGTATTAATACTATATATATATATATATTTATAACAGTCAGAGCATATTGTGACATATTTACCAAAAAGATAAGAAATATATAGTCCTTTAACGCAACTTGTAATTTTTAATTAACCTCTTAAAAAAAATCCCACGGGCCGCCGTCAGGCCCGGCTGCTATTCCACCTTTCGAAGGTTGTACCGGGCTGTAGGGACTCACCAGTTTGACTGGTGGCCAGTGACCACATGAACTCAGTAACATGATCCTTGACCCATGGACTCAGCTCAGCTCAGTAGCTATTGGCTGAGGACTCAGCTCAGTAGCCATTGGCTACTGGAGCATTCACACATAGGTGTGAAATTCACCCAGGACAGCCCAAGCAACAACCGCAAGGAAGTTAGCACCAAGCTATCAAGCTGCTGAGAAGAAGTATTGGAGCGATCAGCTTCCTCCAATCTGCACCATTTGATTTGAGCACAGCAAAGACAACATCTTTGACTTGGAACCACAACTTCAGCACATGGAATTACAAACCCTTTTCTTCCATGGATTGGTAACGTACTGGGCGTACCTTAGCAGTAGCAATTGCACATGGCTGAGCAAGACTGTTCAACTTTGATTTCTAGAATGTACTTGTATTGATTTGGTTTAATGTTATTCATTGAGTTTGTATTTGATATTTGGGTAGCTGGCTTCGCCACATCTGATGTGTTTAGTTTATGCTTCACATAGACAAGGTCTTGCATGCAAACTAACCATCTTTTCTAACCCACTGCATTATCTGACACACATAAAGATCACATACAGAAACTGTGAATTAGTTAAACATAAACATACAGCTTCAGATAATCTTAACCCCCACATCACCCCCCTCTCTGTCCTTCCTGAGCACATGTGTTCCGAAGAACAAAGAGGCCATGTGGGGACATGTTGGCGGCCATCTTTGATCCCGCCATCTTTGTAGTTTTACAGTGCTCGCCCCTTTTGTCTGTAGGCATTATGAGACAAGAAGCCATCTTGTCTCTCTCTCTCTCTCTCTCTCTCTCTCTCTCTCTCTCTCTCTCTCTCACACACACACACACTTTGTTTGGTTTGTTTAGTTTAGTTATTTAGTTAGATTAATATTGTGTTTTAAACCTTTATTATCTTGTAAATAAATGTTTGTGGAATATACATGCTGGTCTGTTTAATGTTGT
Source organism: Sebastes fasciatus (assembly GCF_043250625.1). Lineage (NCBI taxonomy): Eukaryota > Metazoa > Chordata > Actinopteri > Perciformes > Sebastidae > Sebastes > Sebastes fasciatus. The sequence continues at coordinate 417,837 of NC_133810.1, forward strand.
ACAAGAGTGAATAATGCCAACCTCTGCTATGTCAAGAACTCCGATATCCTTCAACCTTTACTATCGATTTTGGTTATAGTTATTAATTTAATTATTAATCAACGTTCCAAATTGATAGTTTAGTACATTTATGAGACTATATTAATGTTTTGGTTATTGGTCCCTGATTCCAGGGTGGTGCCCCGTTTATTATTAATGTTTATTGATACTTTTTTATTAATATTAATAATTCTATTATTATTTATTAATTAATTTGCTAATAACCAAACCTGTTACTACCAAATCCCTACATGTTGGTGCCCCGTGTGAGGCATAGTATTCTTGTTGGCAAATTGTTCATAATTGTGCAATGTTAATTTTCAGCATAAGTTTTGGTCAAAAACAAAAATTTCATATTCCACTTCTAAACAAACCAAAAGTGTTTACATTCTACACCACTAGTCTTCCACAGGAGTAGAAGTCCAGCTGTACTTTTAAACAAGTACACTGTGGTTAGAATTGTTATTTGAGAGATTTTGATTATTAACACTTTAAGCCTTTATAGTGTTAATTTTAATAACTCTCGCTCTCTCTCTCTCTCTCTCTCTCACACACACACATGCTTACACACTTTGTTTGGTTTGTTTAGTTTAGTTATTTAGTTAGATTAATATTGTGTTTTAAACCTTTATTATCTTGTAAATAAATGTTTGTGGAATATACCTGCTGGTCTGTTTAATGTTGTACAAGAGTGAATAATGTCAACCTCTGCTGTGTCAAGAACTCTGATATCCTTCAACCTTTACTATCTATTTTGGTTATAGTTATTAATTTAATTATTAATCAACGTTCCAAATTGATAGTTTAGTATATTTATTGGTCCCTGATTCCAGGGTGGTGCCCCGTTTATTATTAATGTTTATTGATAACTTTTATTAATATTAATAATTATATTATTATTTATTAATTAATTTGCTAATAATTAAACCTGTTACTGCCAAATCCCTACAGGGCTCAGTTTTAAAGCTAGAGAGAAGATCCTGGTATCATAGTAAACCTGACCTAACCTGATGGATCCATCGGTACCAACCAGGTCAGACTAGCTGGTCATGAAGAGGTTAAATAACGCTCCACACTGTCATGGCCATGTTCAAAGGGGTCCCTTGACCTCTGACCTCCAGATCAGTGAATGTAAATGGGTTCTATGGGTACCCACAAGTCTCCCCTTTACAGACATGCCCACTTTATGATCATCACATGCAGTTTGGGGCAAGTCATAGTCAAGTCAGCACACTGACACACTGACAGCTGTTGTTGCCTGTTGGGCTGCAGTTTGCCATGTTCTGATTGGAGCATATTGTTTTATGCTAAATGCAGTACCTGTGAGGGTTTCTGGATCAATATCTGCCATTGTTTAGTGTTGTTAACTGATCTCTAATAATAATAATAATAAGTATATATCGCCCCCCAGAGGGCTGAGAGAGACTATCACCTCTAACACTGAGTCCTGATTAGAGGAGGTGAGTCCAGGTGAGCTCTCAGGTGAGACTGATTAGTTCAGTCAGGAGTCTGCAGCTGCTTCCCTCCATGTGAGTCTCTCTGAATATTAATATCTGTTTGGTTTCATATATCTCTTCTCTGGCTGGCACTAGAGAGATGATGATGATGATAATGATGATGATGATGATGATGATGATGATGATGATGATGATGATGACTGCTATTGTTTAAATGTATATCTGGGGAGTTTAGTTGTTCTTCAGGTGGAGTGATATTCTAGTGGTCCGCTGTGTGTTCTGGTTGAAGGAGTCTGTTTGGGTTCTGGGCTGCGTTCTAATAGTCCTTTTCTCTCAGGAAGGTTCCTAACGGAGTGAAATGACCCTCTCAGTCTCTCAGCAGCAGCCGTGATGAGAGCTGTTTGAGTCCTCTACATGCTGAGGAAAGGAGCTTCAATGCTTCCTTTATGATCTCCTTTAGCAGAGGATACACTGGAGCATCCTTTACCAAAGGAAAGGAGCTTCAATGCTTCCTTTATTATCTCCTTTAGGACACACTGGAGCATCCTTTACCAAAGGAAAGGAGCTTCAATGCTTCCTTTATTATCTCCTTCAGCAGAGGACACACTGGAGCATCCTTTACCAAAGGAAAGGAGCTTCAATGCTTCCTTTATTATCTCCTTTAGCAGAGGACACACTGGAGCATCCTTTACCAAAGGAAAGGAGCTTCAATGCTTCCTTTACTACCTCCTTTAGCAGAGGACACACTGGAGCATCCTTTACCAAAGGAAAGGACGTTCAATGCTTCCTTTATTATCTCCTTCAGCAGAGGATACACTGGAGCATCCTTTACCAAAGGAAAGGAGCTTCAATGCTTCCTTTATTATCTCCTTTAGCAGAGGACACACTGGAGCATCCTTTACCAAAGGAAAGGAGCTTCAATGCTTCCTTTATTATCTCCTTCAGCAGAGGACACACTGGAGCATCCTTTACCAAAGGAAAGGAGCTTCAATGCTTCCTTTATTATCTCCTTTAGCAGACGACACACTGGAGCATCCTTTACCAAAGGAAAGGAGCTTCAATGCTTCCTTTTTTTGGACAGTTTTCATCAACCAGCCTGATCTGATACCTGTAAACATGTAGAACAGGTCCTGAATCACTACCCATCATGCAATGCACTCGTCTGGCTGATCTCAAAGTTCAGAAGTTCTTCAGTTAAATGTGTTCAGTCAGTGTGGTTTATCAGTATGTGACTCCTACAGGGACTAACCTGTTATTATATTATTATATTATATCATTATAAAGGTGTCTGTGATGGTCACTAAGAGCGATGTGACTCCTATAGCGCTCCCTGTAGACTAACCTGTTATTATATTATTATATTATATCATTATAAAGGTGTTAGTGTACCTGTAATCTTCCTTCAGTTCAGAACACAGTCGTCTGTTCATGTTTATGTAGTATGTGTTCATGTAGTTTCATTTTCTTCATGTAAGAAAAAAGACAAAAAGCTGTTGAATCATCTTAAACTTTATTTTAACTTTATTTAATAAATGTTAGAACTTAAAGACACTTTAGTGTTAAACTGGAGGTTTTAGAGAAAATAAAACAACGACATAAAAATATTCTGCATCTGAACTCTGAAAGTCAGCTGAGATTTTAAAGTTAAAAAAGATCTTTTTAGATTTACAACCTCACTATTTACATTTAAAATGTGTTTGTTTGCTTTAATATCTAATATATATATATATATATGAAATATACATATATATGTATATATCGTATATATATATGATATATATGTGTATGTATATATACATGTGTGTGTATATACGTATATATGTATATATATGTGTAGATATACATATATATGTATGTGTGTGTGTGTGTATATATATATATATACACACACACACACATATATATGTATATATACACATACACATATATACATATATATGTGTATGTGTATATGTGTGTGTGTATATGTATACACACACACATATATATATATATATATATATATATATATATATATATATATATATATATATATATATATACACATATGTATATATATATATATATATATACATACACATATATGTGTAGATATACACACATATGTATATATATATATATACATACACATATATGTGTAGATATACACACATATATATATGTTGTTTGTTCTGGTATGTATTAATAATGTAAAACATTTTGAGCTGATAAAGTTTGTTTATTATATTAATAAATAAATCTTAAAGTTATTAGCTTTTAAATCAATCACTTTAATAAAAAAGCAAAACTAAGATATCAAGTTTTCAGTTTATTTGTACGAATCAAACGAACTGATCGACAGATGATCAATATATCAGAATCCTCTAACAGAAATCATGTTATTGTATTATTCATCAGAAACTTCAACACATGGTCTTCTATGTGTCTGATTTGATCACATTTAAACATCCAATAATGAACAGCTGACATTGTTTATACTCTGATTATATCATCACTCATTAAGACTGATCAGATAAAAACATTCATGTTAAAGTGATTAATAGATGCATCAGATTACTGTTTATGAACATTAACAAAAAAATGTTTAAAAACTGAATGAATTGATGCTCATTAATTTTCAGTAGAAGCTCAAATCAATAACTTGTAAATACAATACAAACAAAAATATGATCATATGAATATATGGACAGTAAGTCACCGAGTCATAGTGTGCGTAATATCGTCTAAAGCAGGAATCAGAAACCTTTACTGTCTTAAAGGGACTGTTAGTTAGAATCATAATGTCTTGTTAACAGCTTCATCTGTGTCCGTTAAGTCAACTAAAGTCAGCGTCCTGTTGCTGGCGCTTGTGCTCGCTCTACATAGACATGAAGGAGCATCGCTCAACACAGTGAGGAGACACACGTCAGCTAAAAGCACAATATCACTCTATATTTCAGCTGCTTGGCAGTAATGTTAGCTGACCAGACCAAGGTCACAAAGGTATTTGAGCCTTTATAACGAAGGTAACACACCTGTTGGGTCTAATTCAGAGAGGAGCTGAGTACAGACGAGAGGCAGGACACTGGAGAATCGTCTGGAGGAGATTTGATTAGAAGCTTCCAGTGTGTTTGTTCTGAAAATGTCTTTCAATTACTTTTTTGTTGTTTGCTAATTTCTCGCCGCAGAAAGCAAACTAATCTGTCCACGCTGTATTCAATTCTCCATTTTCCTCTGAGACTCTTCTCTCTTTTCTTGGGGGGATTTATAAACCTGCTGTAGCTGAAGGAACTCCAGACGAGCCAACGCTATTGAGGATCGGCAAAATTAGAGGATAAGTGACGTGTCGTAGACGAACGTAGACTATGACACAGTTCAGTTGACTGAAATGTTAAAACTTGTTTTATTAGTCTGTGTAAAGGTTAGGGATGCACCGATCCAACGTTTTCAGTCTCGACACCGATACCTGGGCCTTGGGTATCAGCTGATACCGAGTACTGATCTGATACCAGTGATTGATTAATCATCTGTATGCCTCACTGTGTGTTAGAGACTGGAATCATTCTGTTATGTGTAAGACGACATCAGGCTGGACTTAAACATTGTTTTACTAACTTTGTAAAACAAAATGTGATTAATAAACACATAGATAACATAAATCTGGTGAAGTTATTTAGTGTTAGGGAAGTACATGAAACCTGCCTTGGCGGAGCTCTGCGCTCTCTGAGTGCACTTCTAGTTTTATTCAATCATCAATCTTATCAGTGCCACTGCAGCCAGACACAGTGTGAAACAGATGATTTTGTACTTATGAATGTTTAAAAAACGGCAAATTCTCTCACAACCTCTGTAAACTGCGCCAACGCCGCCGCCTGGCCGAGCCTTCCGGAACATCTCAACGGTGAAGTGATGTCCTTCGTTAGCTGTGACCATCACATCTATTTGATCCAGGAGGTTTCTAACCTGCACCCTGTTTCCTCTCTGACGGTTGTCAAACACACGGTATCTACCACCACACATGGAGACCAGATCTGACACGGGACTGTTGGACTGGATCTTATCCTCAATGGTCTTGTCTTTCAGCTCATCTCCATGAGTGAAAAGCACCATGGAGTACCTACAAGCTCCACTGTCAAACAGTTTAAGAAGTAGCTCAAACAATTTGACGTCTGTTGTGGTGATGCTGCCTATTCTGACCACGATGACGAGGGCATGTGGTCCTGGACTGGCCTTCACTATAAACCTCATGATCTCCTCATACAGCCGTTTAGGAGTCAGACCTTCATCAGTGAATCCTGGAGTGTCGACCACTGTGACGTCACGACCCTCCACCACGGCTGATTTAGAGACCGTCTCAGTACTGACTGAATCAAAACCACCGGCTGATCTGAACTGATCTGATCTCAGGATGGTGTTTCCTGATGAACTCCTTCCTCCTCCCGGCAGGCCGAGCAGAACCATCCTCCTGTCTTTGAAGAAAGAAAACCCAGAGATGTTGCTAGTCGCCCAAATGCAGTTAATTGCCATAACGTTACTCGACAAGCGCTCATAGAAGACTACACAGGGTATGATATATCACCTGAGTTAGTCACAGCTTTGGCTCTGGATACACACAGAATATGTGAAAATGATATAAGATGATACCTGGTGAATCAGGTTGCTGGATTCTGAGGTGGCCTGACTTGATCAGCAGCTCTCTGACTTGCTCCTGCTCCCGTCCTCCTTCTTCATTGTTGAACAGATGATACTTCCCTGAAAATGTTGTAACGTGTTCTTCAAAGAGAAAGTCCTCCAAAGACCTGTCCTTTAAAGCATCGCCACCTGTGAAGAGCAGGTGACACTTTTTGAACTCCTGAGGCCCGAGGACTCTGTTGGCTGCCATCAGGACCTTCACTTGCTCTTTGGTGAACCGTCCAACACTGAACACCACCAGGAAAAGACGAGGTCTGGAGGACTGCAGGAGGTCCCGACACCAGGTCTGGATCTCCATCTCAGATCCTAATATTCCTGGAGTGTCGATCACGGAGATCTGTTTCCCAAACACAGTTTCAGTTGCCTCGGAGATTTGTGTCGTCACCGATCTGAAGGCTTGTCTTGACTCGAACGCTGGTCGTCCCAGGATGGTGTTTCCTGAAGCACTTTTACCAACTCCAGTGTTTCCCAGAAGGACGATGACGAGACTCGGATCCATGACTGGGTGACAATAAACCTGCCGAAGACAACAGAAAGGACACAGTGAGTGGTGAATGAAAAAAACATTATGAACCTCCTAGAACCCTTAGAACATCTGGGACTAGAACCCTTAGAACATCTGGGACTAGAACCCGTAGGACATCTGGGACTATAACCTTTAGAACATCTGGGACTATAACCCTTAGAACATCTGGGACTAGAAGCCTTGGGACATCTGGGACAAGACATCTGGGACTAGAAAGCCTCGGGACATCTGGGACTAGAACCCTTAGGACATCTGGAACTAGAACCCTTAGGACATCTGGGACTAGAACCCATAGGAGATCTGGAACTAGAACCCTTATGGCATCTGGGACTAGAACCCTTATGGCATCTGGGACTAGAACCCATATGACATCTGGAACTAGAACCCTTAGGACATCTGGGACTAGAACCCTTAGGACATCTGGGACTAGAACCCATAGTACATCTGGAACTAGAACCCATAGGACATCTGGGACTAGAACCCATAGTACATCTGGAACTAGAACCCATAGGACATCTGGGACTAGAACCCAGAGGATATCTGGAACTGGAACCCTTAGAACATCTGGGACTAGAACCCATAGGACATCTGCTATTAGAACCCTTAGAACATCTGGGACTAGAACCCTTAGAACATCTGGGACTATAACCATTAGAACATCTGGGACTAGAACCCATAGGACATCTGGGACTAGAACCCTTATAACATCTGGGACTATAACCATTAGAACATCTGGGACTAGAACCCTTAGGACATCTGGGACTAGAACCCTTATAACATCTGGGACTAGAACCCATAGGATATCATAAACTAGAACCCTTAGGACATCTGGAACTAGGACCCTTATAACATCTGGGACTAGAAGCCTTGGGGTTATAGTTCCAAAACCGTTGCTACGTATAACAGACAGTTTCTATGTATAACAGACAGTTTCTATGTATAACAGACCGTTGCTACGCATAGCAGACCGTTGCTATGTATAACAGACCGTTGCTACGTATAACAGACCATTTCTATGTATTACAGACCGTTGCTACGTATAGCTGTCTCGTGCTGCTGGTATGAAACGCTCGCCTTAGTTGCAGTTTTCACTACACAGTAGCAGGAGTTGGTTGGGCTTGACGTGCCGAGACAGCTTGTACACGACCCAAAGCCTGTCTGGCCTCACGTGGTATGAGACTGTAATCCACTACCTGGAAGACAATAAGTTAGGGGAGAGGACTAACAAACCAACTCCAAAACTTACCAGAAGCCAGAAATGGTGGAAGGTTAGGCTTGGGGTTAGCAACCCCAACTTGTAAAAAACCTATACGCTACAGAAACGTTGACAACAGAAAGACAGAATCAAAACCTGGTAGAGGAGGGTTCCTCATCAAGAGGAAATATGACACTGTGTGATGAAAGCCACAAAGTCAAGGAAGTCACAGAGCCGAAACCCCTTCTGTCAACCAGAGACATCCGGATTGGAACGTGGAACGTTAGGACCATGTATGAGACCGGAAAGACCATGCAAGCAGCAGCAGAAATGAATAGATACAACCTAGACCTGTTGGGAATCAGTGAGACAAGATGGATTCAATCGGGACAACAAAGACTGATGACAGGAGAGCTGCTACTCTACTCGGGCCATGAAGAAGACAAAGCCCCGCACACAGAGGGAGTCGGTCTTCTTCTATCAAGAACAGCACAGAGAGCCCTGATTGGATGGGAAGCACATGGTCCAAGAATCATAACAGCTTCTTTTAGAACTAAGAAGCAGAAGATCAAGATGAATGTGATACAGTGTTACGCACCAACAAATGACAGCAACGATGAAAATAAGGATGACTTTTATAACAGACTGCAGAGCATCCTGGAACAGATAAAGGGAAAAGACATCAGTATTCTCATGGGGGACTTCAATGCAAAGATCGGAAGAGACAACACAGGCTACGAAGAAGTAATGGGCAAGCAGGGTTTGGGAGAGATGAGTAAGAATGGAGAGAGATTTGCAGACACCTGTGCCCTGAACAACCTAGTCATAGGTGGAAGCGTCTTTCAACACAAGAGGATTCATAAAGCGACCTGGATATCACCGGATGGCGTGACAGAGAACCAGATCGACCACTTCTGTATAACCAGGAAGTTCAGGAGATCACTTCAGGACCTACGGGTGAGGAGAGGAGCAGACATAGCATCAGATCACCACCTGCTAGTTGCCACTCTGAAGCTGAAACTGAAGAAGCACTGGATGGAAACAACAACAAAGAGACAGAAGTTCAACGTCCGCCTTTTGGAAGAGACACAGAAAAGGGAGGAGTACACGCTGACTCAGAAGAACAGATTCCAGGTATTGCAAGATCTGGGCATGGAAGAAGACATGCAAGACCAATGGGAAAAGATAAGAGAGGCCATCACAACAACATGTCAGGAAGTAATCGGACTAAAGAAGTGCCAGCAGAAAGAGTGGATATCAGCAGAAACTCTACACAAGATAGAAGAGAGAAGACAGAAGAAGGCAGAGATTAACAACTGTCGTACAAGAACAACCGAGGCAAAAGCCCAACAAGAATACACAGAGGTCAACAGAAAGGTAAAGAAAAGTGCGAAGAAGGACAAGAGAAATTACATCGACAGCCTGGCTTAAGAAGCAGAAGAGGCGGCAGCAAAGGGAAACATGAAAGAGCTGTACGACACCACCAAGAAGCTGTCCAGCAAGACCAGACAGACAGATCGACCAGTGAAAGACAAGGAAGGGAAGACGATCACAGAACTAGAGCAACAACAGGAGAGATGGGCAGAACACTTTGAAGAACTTCTGAACAGACCTACACCACCTAACCCTCCAGACATTCAACCTGCGGAGACGGATTTGCCCATCAACTGTGGAGAACCCACCAAGCTGGAAATTAAAAAGGCCATCACACAATTGAGGAACAACAAGGCAGCAGGACCAGACAACATTCCGGCAGAGGCGCTGAAGGCAGACATGGACACCTCCGTAGAGATGCTGCACCCACTGTTTCAGAAGATCTGGGAGAAGGAGGAAGTACCAACAGACTGGCAAGAGGGCTATCTGGTTAAGCTCCCCAAGAAAGGAGACCTGAGCAAATGCTCTAACTACAGAGGAATCATGCTTCTCTCAGTGCCAGGAAAGATATTCAACAGAATTCTCCTGGAACGAATAAAGAAAGCTGTGGACCCACTGCTAAGAGACCAGCAAGCAGGCTTTCGGCAGAATAGATCATGCGTGGACCAGATCGCAACTCTCCGCATCATAGTTGAACAGTCATTGGAATGGAATTCTCCGCTGTACATCAACTTCATAGACTATGAGAAGGCATTTGACAGCATTGACAGAAGCATCCTCTGGAAACTGCTTCGATACCATGGCATTCCAGAAAAAATGGTCAACATAATCAGGAACTCTTACGCAGGGATAACCTGCAGAGTTATCCATGGAGGACAGCTCACCAGAAGCTTCCAAGTGAAGACCGGCGTCAGGCAAGGCTGTCTACTGTCCCCTTTCCTCTTCCTCACGGTTATCGATTGGATAATGAAGACCACAACAGCACAGAGGAGAAACGGGATCCAGTGGACACTCACAACACAGCTGGACGACTTAGACTTTGCTGATGACCTGGCTTTGCTGTCTCACAGCCGACAACAGATGCAAGAAAAGACAACAATACTGGCAGACACATCATCACAAATAGGCCTCAACATCCATAAAGGAAAAAGTAAAGTCCTCAAGGTCAACACAACCAGTGAAGACTCAGTGACCTTGGAGGGAACAGCACTGGAAGAAGTAGAAGCCTTTACATACCTCGGTAGTGTCATCAATAAACAGGGCGGAACGGATGCAGATGTCAGAGCCAGAATCGGCAAGGCAAGGGCTTCATTCATACAACTAAAGAACATCTGGAGCTCCAAAGAAATCAGCCGGCGGACAAAGCTCAGACTCTTCAACTCCAACATTAAACCAATACTCCTCTATGGTTCAGAGACGTGGAGGACAACAAAGACCACAACAACAAAAGTACAAACATTCATAAACAACTGCCTGAGGCGCATCTTAAACATCCACTGGCCGGATACCATCAGTAACAATGATCTTTGGCAAAGAACAGGTCAAAAACCTGTTGAAGAGATCAGGAGAAGGAGATGGGGATGGATTGGCCATACACTCCGGAAACCCGGTACCAGCATCACCAGGCAGGCCCTTAGATGGAACCCACAAGGCAAAGGAAGGAGAGGCCGGCCCAAGAACACCTGGCGCAGGGACCTTGACACGGACATCAAACAGAGCGGGCTGACATGGAAACAACTGGAGAGGAAAGCCCAGGACAAAAGACTCTAGCGGACTGTGGTCAACGGCCTATGCTCCACAAAGGAGCGAAAGGCTTTGAATGAATGAAATGCTACGTATAGCAGACCGTTGCTACGTATAACAGACCGTTGCTATGTATAACAGACCGTTGCTATGTATAACAGATCGTTGCTATGTATAACAGATCGTTGCTATGTATAGCAGACCGTTGCTACGTATAACAGACCGTTGCTACGTATAGCAGACCGTTGCTACATATAACAAATCGTTGCTATGTATAACAGACCGTTTCTATGTATAACAGACCGTTGCTATGTATAACAGATCATTGCTATGTATAACAGATCGTTGCTATGTATAGCAGACCGTTGCTACGTATAACAGACTGTTGCTACGTATAGCAGACCGTTGCTATATATAACAGACCGTTGCTATGTATAACAGACCGTTGCTATGGCTAAGTATAACAGATCGTTGCTATGTATAACAGATCGTTGGTATGTATAGCAGACCGTTGCTACGTATAACAGACCGTTGCTACGTATAACAGATCGTTGCTATAGCTATGTATAACAGATCGTTGCTACGTATAACAGACCGTTGCTATGTATAACAGACCGTTGCTATGGGTGCAGCTCCGATGTCGGACTCTGGAGGACCGTTTTTGTGTCAAAAATATTGATTTCTCCACAAAAATGACCGGTTCGCTGTACATTATCCCATACTTATATTATATGTTTATATTATCTGATAATAATAATATTTATTATTATATTATATATTATATGTTTATATTATCTGATAATAATAGATATTATATTATATATGGTTATATTATCTGATAATAGATGTTATTATATTATATGCCTATATTATCTGATAATAATAATAATAGATATTATTATATTATATGTTTTATCCGATAATAGATGTTATATTATATATGGTTATATTATCTGATAATAGATGTTATTATATATTATATTTTTATATTACTTGATAATAATAGATATTATATGTTTTATCTGATAATATAATATATTATATATTATGTCTATATTATCTGATAATAGTAATAAATATTAATATATTATATATTATATGTTTATATTATCTGATAATAATAGGTATTTTATTATATGTTTTATCTGATAATAATAATAGATATTATTATATTATATATTATATGTTTATATTATCTGATAATATTCCCCTCGTTCTCGCTGCGCGCTCCCGCGAGGTGCGTGCAGCGGCCACTTTCAGCGCATGCGCGAGGTGCAGACAGACCAACAGAAAAGATCTGAACAGAAATAAAACTTTTATTTTTCTTAGTTTGATTTCCTGCTTTAGTATGAAAACATGAAACAGGTTTTAGAAAAATAACCATTAAAACTAAGTTCTGTTGTTTCCAGGTTTAATTTAATAAGATGATAAACAGACCTTTCTCTCTATATGTAAATTTATATACAAATATGTATATATACAGATACATAATGTTTATATATAAAGACAAACTCACCTGAAAACAGCACGCACGATGTCGACGTTGTTTCTCCGGTTGTTCTCCCTCAAAGCTCGACTCAATAACGCCCTAACGACGGAGAGAGGGGCGGAACTACAAAATAAAAGCACCAGATAGATGTCTTTTAATGTGAAATAATGAAGTCTGTGATACATGAAATACAGATATGAGCTTTCTTTCTCCATCTGGTCTACTTCATCATCCCTTTCATCATTATTCATTACTGTAGTTATGTTTATATCACATAAAGGCTATATGTTAATATATTTACTGTTATAGTTGTCTTTTATATCACATAGAGGTTATATGTTAATATATTTATTAACTGTTATAGTTGTGTTTTATATCACATAGAGGTTATATGTTAATATATTAACTGTTATAGTTGTCTTTTATATCACATAGAGGCTATATGTTAATATATTTACTGTTATAGTTGTCTTTATATCACATAGAGGTTATATGTTAATATATATATTCACTAGTTGTGTTTTATATCACATAGAGGTTATATGTTAATATATATACTGTTATAGTTGTCTTTTATATCACATAGAGGTTATATGTTAATATATTTACTGTTATAGTTGTCTTTTATATCTCATAGAGGTTATATGTTAATATATGTCGTATCTTTTCTGCGACCGTGCTGTTGAAGTGATGATGAAGGAAGCTCCGAGGACACTGTTCTTGCTGGTACATAGAGTTTATTACAAACAAGTCACACATGTCATACGGACGTCTCGAGCAGTCCGGAGGCTTCGGGGCGAATATGAAAGTCCTGCTCGTTTGGGGGCCCGCGCCCACCTTATATCGGGTTCAGGCCCTCCAATCACCGAGCTAAGATATGAACTCATGTCTTAGGTATCTCCTACATGTTTATCTTTCAGCCCCTGGCCTTTGCCCTACTTCTTTCACATATGTTTACAATTAGGGGCCTCTCAGTCCGGTATCAGACCTGAAAATATACCACATATTCCCCCCTTCGAGACTTAACAAAGTCTCGAAAAAATAAGAGAAGAAACATACAGGTGTATTAACATGACAAATTTAACAACCTGTCCTTATTACCATTGAAACAACTTTATGGAGTATAAAAGTGAGAGTGAAAAACCTGTCAGGCAGCTAATTTTTCTTGAACAATGTATTAAACAATGTATACAGGAAAATTCTCTCACGGTCCCTCTGCCAAGGCGACCATACGTAATACTCCATAACACTGAAATACAGGATTTTAGCAATTTGTATATGGAACTGATTTAAGCAAATGCATATGGAACTCTCAGCAAATTAAAACAAAACAAATGTCCAAAGTCAGGCTGGTCGACCCATCGCACCCTTCTATGAACCTTTTCCTGCCTACCCCACTGTCCCTAAACATCGAGAAAAAGAAAAAGAAAACATCTGAGGTCCCATTATATTTAGAAACCATCATTTCTCAAGCATGTAATACACAAAAAAGAAAATTCCTTTCAATAACACTAAAGTAACATCTCAGAGAAGACATAAGACTGTCTAACGCTGTAGTTTCTCAGCAGCCTTGACGCCGGTGTAGTATCGATGACGTCTTGACTCTGGATGTTGTATCGACAGTCCACGTTCAGAGTTCTTCAGGCCATTCGTATTTTCATGTTTGAAGTGTCTGAATCCATTCAGCCCCTCGGAGTCCCTGACAATCCACCACCCTCACAGTATTCTTCCCCAATATGTTCTAGAATGAAAGAAAAGAAAACCAGTATCTTTTGCATACAGAACAGATACCAATTAAAACATCAAACACAGAATAAGATAAGTAAAAATGTAAATATTGTCCATTAATCATATTGTTCATTTGTTGCCATATCCCCCCTTCGAGACTAAACAAAGTCTCGAAAGAGCAACACAACATCAACACTACAAACTACACAAGCAAAAACAGAGGTAAATAATAGGAGTATGTTTTAAAATGGATATTCCTCCACCAATTCGATCTTTATTGCGTCATCCTCATCCACGTCCGTGTCAGCTTCGTGTAATAATGGCATCAGCGTTTGATCGCCGGGCAGCACAACTCCAACCCATTTAATTATCATAGCCTTTGCAAAGGTCAACAACAGCGTGCAAAAACAAAACATCACGCACAACGACATAACGAGCGCTACCAAAACCTGAACTAACACTGCTCCTAGTGGCCCCAATTTATCCTGCAACCAAGCGTTTGCAGACCATCCCGCGTCTTCTGATGGGCCAAACGCATCTCTTATGAGCTTCAATGCCTCTATGACACTAGTCATATTGTCAGAACTATCAGGAATCAACGTATAGCAAGCATCTCCTGATAAATTTAAAGCAACACATAAGCCCCCTTGTTTGGCCAAAATATAATCAAGAGCCATGTCATGTTTCAGCAACGTCAGTCTGTGACTTCTCTGGGTGTTTGACAACAATTCGAAACCTCTTATGGTTTCGTTCGCAAAGCCTTGCAAGGTATAGGTAATATTGTCGATGTGATCTGCCAAGAACGCTACCCCATACCACGGAAATAAACCTATTCCCCACTTTTCTCCTATACTCATTCTCCAATGGTAAGACTCCAGATTATGAAATTGCGCTAATTCTCTTTTATTCCTACTTCCAGAAGCAACATTAGATTGAGCCTCATCAGATGCTTCTCCCTTCTGGACAGAAAAAACTTCATATGGGAGTTTCAGTGTTGCCATATAGCAACATCCTGTCCACCCGTATGGTAGAAATAGATAAGCATTTTCACCACAAATCCACCAAATATCCCTGAAATTGCCTATAGTCACATTACCAGGCAACACTTGATGTTCTACCATCAAAGTTCTACTCGGACGCTTTGACACTTGAAAAATCACTACATACAACTTATTCACATCCTCATCCTCACGCTTTCCTAAATCCATCATATAGCCATCACACTCTGATATTCCCATAAACATTCCAGACCCCTTATTAGTTTCATTTGAGCAAAAACAGTACTTTGCTCTCACAGGTGTCACTTCCATCGGATCAGGTACCGCTGTCATCACATTTTCATGTTGTTCAAGCAAATTCTCATATGGTAAATCTGCCAACCAAGAACAATTCATTCTAGGTTTAAAAAGGTTCACTGATAAAGCCATCACTTTATCCACTGATGACTGCTGTTGATACAAGAGCCATGACAGTACAGAAGATTGACATGCCATAGTTAATGGTTCCGGTACCGCCTCCAAAATTGAAGGCCATGTACCTGGTGTTGGTACTTTCAACACACATGGACCCTTCAATTTCTTGATTGATCTCACTGAGTGTGTTAACTGCTGAAACCATAAATTTCTACCTGCCCATGGGTCTACAATTCCCAACGCTAAAGCATCAAATCCATACGCTTTCCACTTAGCTTCTCTCTTCTGCATTACATGGTTCTGTTCAAACATCTCCTGTGATATCCGATCCGAGTCAACAAACTCCTTTCCCACATCTACAATATTCCTCTGAACAGTCTCAGATGAATTTCCAACCTTCACTTCCTCAATCTCCTTCCTACTACTCACACTAATCCCCATCTCTAACATAGACTTCCGGCTCTCAATTACCATCTCTTTCACTTTCAAGGATACTTTATCAAGTGTCTGTGTCACATTCTCCAATTTCCTAGGCGTTAATATTACCGCCAAGGTAGTACTCTGATTGGAAGCATTATCATTATTTATTGATTTCAAATTTAAAGTAGCAGCCTCTATACGTGTGTTATTTACCTTTGCAGTGGTTACTTCAACAGGTCTTAGGTTTGTTATCATAAGTCTCACCTTACGACTTATGTAACTTCCAATCCAAGAGTGGCTAGATGGAACAAATTTAAACTCTGGCTCCCGATATGTACACATATATTCCCCTTCGTCTTCCCGAGTAACGTTGCGCAGGACAAGGGAACAATCATCTTTAATTTTTATCCACCTAACCTCATTATACAAAATATACTTCCTCTGACCACGAGGCACAACGTCATCGTCAGGTCTTGTCAACAACAAATCTTCACCACGACTATTTTCCCATTTGGGAAACAAGTTCCCTCCATTATTCCCTCTTCCACATTGACAAGGAAGGTAACTGTTCCTCCTAACTTAGCTCTAATCACAGTACTCCAAGGAGGTGACGTTATAGATATCACCTGAGGCGCCTTCGTAGTTACATGTGATGCATTTATACTTTCAATAGCTTTTGCCATTGAAGGAGTAGATTTCTCTTCCATCTGTCCAGCTTTCGTCTGGAGAGTTGATGTCATCGTTGTCAATTCTCTTGTTTCCCCAACCTCTTGTGAATCTATACTCTTATTCCCCCCTAGTATCACTATGCCGATCGTAAAAAGAACACCTGTAATCGCCTTGATCTTCCTGTTGAGGCTTATATACATAGAGACTACAGTCTCCCTCAACCTTCACTCTCCTTTTGTCATTAACTAATGTATATTTCCCTACTGGTACTGTCTCTGACAGATCTAGGATCTTACCATGGCTATCTTCCCACTGAACTCTGAGTTTCCCTTTACCACTATTTTCTTCTGTACACTGACATGGAAGCCTAACTGACTCTCCCAAGGTTACTTCAACCCTGGTTCTAATAACGGTCTGGTTTGACTCTTCTCCTAACTGGTCTCGGGCTCCTTGGTCTGACTGGATCCCTGGGTTGTCCTGCAGCGGAGTCACCGCCCTTTGATATCTCTGGCGCTTTGCAGGCAACTGAAATAGGCCCTGCTGGGTCTGGGACATGTTGAAAGACAATGTCTCTAAATCTGCTTTCCTGTCCATCAACTGCCGAGTCATTTCTGGCATCATCAGGAATGTGTACAGACACATCAACATTGTCCACCACCTGGGTGATCTCTCCTTCTGAGTTCTGACTCTGGGGATTTTCATGCATCTCCCTTCGGCTGCCTGTTCTCCCTCATTTTGTTCCACAGAGTCATCTCGACTCTGTGTGGGATGTACTTCTTCTCTGGGTGCTTTGACGCAGTGAGACAAGTGATACCAAGTTGGAGACCCCTTAACCTGGACCGCGGTTCCGGTACCGCGAACCACTTCAAACGGTCCCCCACGGCGTTCGTTATACCACTTCCGTCTAAACACCTTCACGAAAACCTGGTCTCCAGGTAGCACTGTGATCCTTTTTTGCTCATCGAGCTTCTCCTGCACCTCCTCCTTAGTTTGCCATTAACGCCAATGGAAGTGCTGCTATCCAGGTTAACCCCGTGTGCTGGCATATTTTGACAATACGATTCTTCAGAACCCCGTTCATTCTCTCAACGATTCCTTGACTACGTGGGCTATAGATTGCCCCAAGACGCTGTTTGATTCCTAATTTTTGCCAAATCAATTTCACCGTCTTATCCACAAACTCTTTCCCATTGTCTGAGGATATTCGATCTGGAAGTCCCCACCTGCTTATGACCTCTCTGCATAAGAACTTGGCAACCGATTGAGCATCCTTTCGTTTTGTTGGACAGGCCTCAGGCCATCGTGAAAATCTGTCCACCACGACTAGCATGTACCTTTTCCCTTCAATCGGTTTTATCATGTCAACATAGTCTATAACTAGTTCCCGCATCGGACCTCTTGGAGTTGGGATGTGGCCAGGAGGAACCGGCACTCCCCTCCGAACATTGTTTTTCAGACAGATAGTACACCTGCCTATGACATAATCAATCTGTTCAAGCAAACATGGTGCCCAAAAACCATACTCTTTCGTGATCTTTCTCTTCACTTCCCCCCTTGCAACGTGAGCTAAGCCATGCGCCTCCTGAATCATCAGACCCAACAGGTCTGGAGGTGATAGTACCAGCCCCTCATGATTTCTCCAAAGTCCAGTAGCATCTCGGGTGGCACCTCGGTCTAGCCACAACTGTTAATTTCTTTGATCTCTTCCTCTCCAGGGCTGCGCTTGATCAAAAGCTGGCTGTAGGTAGGAGACAACTGGAACCACCGGCGGTGGCTGGAACGATTGGAGCTGAACCTGGTTCGGCTGTGGTAGTGGTACTATTTGATTTAGTGGAGCCTGATTCTGCATAATCAGAGCCTGCTTCTTCTCCATCCTCTTACTATCCGTCAGTTGTATTTGATTAAGTTTCCTGAGGGTCTCTTGGTCCTGGTCTTTTTGATCATGTTCCTTTTTCCTATACAGCTCCACCTGGTGGGCTATATGATCCGTATAAACCCTCTTTGCCATGCTTCCAAGACCAACCACCTCTGCCAATTTGCTTCTCACTGGCAGGGGCAACCCCTTCTGTATTCTGGTTCGCAAAATCGACTGCTCCATTTGATTCAAATCCGGGTCATTTCCTGTGATACTTCTCCACACTTGATGAACTCTCGACACATAGGCCCTCGGGTTTTCCTCTTGTCCCAGTGGATCAATAAAAATATTGTCAGGATGTACGTTTGTCGGAAATGTGTCTTTCAGCGCCCTGCACACTTGGCTTCTACTTGCAGCAAACAGCTCTGAATCATTCACAGCAGTTCCCACATATCGATTAAGTCCAGCTTTCTGTAGAATCTCTTCCATAGCGTGAATTCCAACGAGGCAGGCCAAGAGTCTCTTTATATCTCCCATGGCCAGTTGCTCTCCCACTGTGATTTCTTCCAACTTCGAAATCCAAGGATGTGCTCCATCATGAAGAGTAGGTAACTTTTCACGTATGTTTGACATATCTGTATTCTGCCAAGGCTTGTACTCCAAATTCCGTCCTCGGATAATGACTGGACAGATCTTTCTGGGATTCTTCTGTTTTCTAGCACGACCTCTGGTTGTCAGGGTATCTTGTTCGAAGTTTTCCTTCTCTATCTCTTCCTTCCTCCTCCACAATTCGTCTATGTGGTTCTCTAGGTCTCTTAGTTCTTCTGGATTATCAGTTTGTTGGTGGTCACGGCGGCATCGGTCTATGCTTATTTCGATCTGTCTTATAGTCTCCCGGGCATCCTCTTCACGGCCCTCTTCATGGCCCTCTTCCTCCTCACTGTCATCAGAGTTATCATTTCCTCTTATTTCCGCTCTTGCCAACATCCGCCTGACTTCAGGGTCATAGCCTCCTCTGCACCCTTCCTGATCGCTTTGGTCACTCTCGTTTCCATGGTCCCGCCTTTGCCTCCTAGACCCAAACTTTGTTTTACTCTTACTTTTGGATCTTGGATACATCGTTATAGTTGTCTCCGCTCGTCCTGTTTCTATTATTCTGTCCTCCTTGTTTCTGATACGGTAGTCACCTTCCTGACTGATCACCGGGATCTGAGGATAGATTTTCTTAGCCTTCGTCTTTTCCTCATAGGGTGGTGGTCCCTTCACTGGGTTCATGTGTGAGAACGATGAATTGGTGTCTTTCCTTAGTTTTTCTGTTTGTTCTGTGTTTTGTTTTATTTCTTCTTCAACTTTATCCCTCTTATCGTTTGCAGCTTTGATCAGTTTCTGTCCCTCATCTTCAAATAACTGGAGAATGCCAAGCTCCACTTGCCTCTTCTCTTTGCGTTTTATCCCCTTTTTTCCCTTCTTTTGCTCAGCTTTGTATGTCGATACAAGTACCCGCATTATTGTAATTACATCTGGGTTAAGCGTCCCCTCCATTGGCCATGGTTGGTCAATTTCAGGCCAGCGTTTGTGCCATTTTTCCGATATTTTTGCAATGTTTGCGATACCCCTAATTAAAGGATTATTCTTCTGTACTATCTCAACAGGGGTGATTACTTTCGGATTTTTAGTGTTCTTCTTCCCCATTATAACGGCTTCCTTATGTTCCGTTATTGTACTTTAAGAAGTAATTGCTGAAATTAAAACTACTCAAGGCTTATTTAGATTACTTCCCCCCTTTTTTTTTTTTTTTTTTTTTTAAATCCAATTCCCCAATTAATCAATTAATCAATTAACCAATTAACCAATTAACCAATTAACCAATTATCCAATCAACCAATTAACCAATCAACCAATCAACCAATTAACCAATTATCCAATCAACCAATTAACCAATTAACCAATTATCCAATTAATCAATCAACCAATCAACCAATCAACCAATTAACCATTTAACCAATTAACCAATTATCCAATTAACCAATCAATCAAATCAACCAATTAACCAATTAATCAACTAACCAATCAGTCAATCCACAATTTATCCAATTATCCAACTACTCAATTAATCAATTATTAACCAGTCATTTAATGAATCAATCAATAAACAGCCAGTTATCTAATCAATCAATATTCAG
Source organism: Sebastes fasciatus (assembly GCF_043250625.1). Classification (NCBI taxonomy): domain Eukaryota; kingdom Metazoa; phylum Chordata; class Actinopteri; order Perciformes; family Sebastidae; genus Sebastes; species Sebastes fasciatus. Next base: position 438,598 of record NC_133810.1, read on the forward strand.
CTCAAATCTTCAAACAGTCACCACCTTGAATGTCCACCACATCACAGATCAGACAAACCACGCACCATAACATACATGAACTTCTGTAATTGTCAGCAGAGGTTAGACTCAACAATCATATGCCATTAATTAATCAAATGCATTAACTGATCAATCCGTTGCCAAGTTTTTTTATTAATTCATCTATTTATTTCTCCTAACTGAGCAGGTCAGTTTCCTCTTAGGCTTAATAAATGAAAGCAGGTCTATATGTGTACCACCAATATTGCTTATGACTGAGAACACATACACATATGGAAATGCAGGTTTTGTTTTTGTTAAAGAGTTTGTGTATAAGTTGTACCGGCCTTTTTAGTAGATTGACCTGGAAAGCCTTCCAAGTCGACGTCAGCAATCCACCCTCCGTGATGTGCCGGCCCTCTGCCTTGCCTCCCGTCTCAATTTTCACTCACCATAAATGACATAACAGACAAGGAACAGGCAATGATTTAGTCTCTTGTGAACCCATAGGTCCCTTTAACAGCATCATACATTATATTCCTAACTTAAACCCCTTATCTAAACATTAAAGAATCCCACTGGACCAAACAGTTCAAATGGCAAAGGAATTTTCTGTATCTCCCAAGAAAGGGTCATCGAAAGGAATTTTGGGAAGAGAGAGAGAGAGAGAGAGAGAGAGGGAGAGAGGGGGTTTCAATCACTACCCTTCTTAGAGAAGTTCATTTTGTGCTTTAACAGCTTTAATTATTACATAACGTCCCTTTTAGGAAGAGCTCATGTTTTAGTCTTTTATAAGAAGCTCATGGTTTTACACACTACATTATTCAATTCAACAGTTTTCTTAGAAAAAGGCAAGAAGCTCATTGGTTTACACAATATATCATTCAATTCATTTAGTCTTTTAACCATTTTATGGCCCACATTTGGACTCCATCAGCCGCCAAATGTCACACACATTTACGCACCCACATTTTTCCCTTCTGCTCCCCTCAAAGTAAACACACCCCCACCTTTTCTTCACTCCAAAATTCTAACGCACACACATTTTTCTCAACTGCACCCTTCCATCCCAAAGTAAACACGCACCCACATTTTCTTCACTTGAACTTTTAGATATATTCCTATGCATGCTTTCTGCCGCTATTTCCTTACTTTTTCTCGTAAAATTTCTGCTACCCATGAGATGTAAAATCTTCGACGAGAAGCTGCTTCTTGAACACCGTTCGTCAACAGCGTCAGAGTGGTAACTGTCAATCGAATTGTGATTCTACACTCTCCAGTTATTAACTGACCATCAGATGTTGTTTCAGGTTTTAATTTGGCCCATACTACAATGCTCCTCACCTGAGGGCCCTATCCTATCCGATTTGCGGCTTGTCATATGATCATTTCCTTTATTTCCTTTATTTCCTTTATTTCCTTTAACACTCTTTACATTTATTTATTCAAATTACCTGGATCCAGGTTTCCCAATTTTGTCTTTCTAAGTTAATTCCGGACTATGTCAGAGCCATCGTTACGCAGTGGCTAATATGCATGCGTCTTACCGTTAAGAAGTTGAGGGCCCCTCTTCATTAATCCTGCACGATACTTTTTAACCACCTTATCGTTACCATAAAGCTATTCTAAACTATTCCTTGTATTTCTCATACTTCTTTTCTTCCCTTTATATCTTTTCCCCCTTTTTTCATTAAATTTATCACGGAGCCTCACTTTAAACATCAAATCAACAGTACATGTCCGTAACAGAAGGTTCTTAATTTACGGTGTGTCCACACAACTCCACATAACAGCCCCAATTAATGACCAGCATTCAATGAGTGATCTCACCGTTCTGTGAAGTTGTGCTGATGGTCACCTCCGATCCTGTCTCGTGACGCCAATTATGTCGTATCTTTTCTGCGACCGTGCTGTTGAAGTGATGATGAAGGAAGCTCCGAGGACACTGTTCTTGCTGGTACATAGAGTTTATTACAAACAAGTCACACATGTCATACGGACGTCTCGAGCAGTCCGGAGGCTTCGGGGCGAATATGAAAGTCCTGCTCGTTTGGGGGCCCGCGCCCACCTTATATCGGGTTCAGGCCCTCCAATCACCGAGCTAAGATATGAACTCATGTCTTAGGTATCTCCTACATGTTTATCTTTCAGCCCCTGGCCTTTGCCCTACTTCTTTCACATATGTTTACAATTAGGGGCCTCTCAGTCCGGTATCAGACCTGAAAATATACCACATATATTTACTGTTATAGTTGTCTTTTATATCACATAGAGGTTATATGTTAATATATTAACTGTTATAGTTGTCTTTTATATCACATAGAGGTTATATGTTAATATATTAGCTGTTATAGTTGTCTTTATATCACATAGAGGTTATATGTTAATATATTTACTGTTATAGTTGTCTTTTATATCACATAGAGGTTATATGTTAATATATTTATTAACTGTTATAGTTGTGTTTTATATCACATAGAGGTTATATGTTAATATATTTACTGTTATAGTTGTCTTTTATATCACATAGAGGCTATATGTTAATATATTTACTGTTATAGTTGTCTTTATATCACATAGAGTTATATGTTAATATATATATTCACTAGTTGTGTTTTATATCACACAGAGGTTATATGTTAATATATTAACAGTTATAGTTGTCTTTTATATCACACAGAGGTTATATGTTAATATATTAACTGTTATAGTTGTCTTTTATATCACATAGAGGTTATATGTTAATATATTAACTGTTATAGTTGTCTTTATATCACATAGAGGTTATATGTTAATATATTAACAGTTATAGTTGTCTTTTATATCACATAGAGGTTATATGTTAATATATATTAACTGTTATAGTTGTCTTTTATATCACATAGAGGTTATATGTTAATATATTTAATTAACTGTTATAGTTGTCTTTTATATCACATAGAGGTTATATGTTAATATATTTACTGTTATAGTTGTCTTTTATATCACATAGAGGTTATATGTTAATATATTTACTGTTATAGTTGTCTTTTATATCACATAGAGGCTATATGTTAATATATTAACTGTTATAGTTGTCTTTTATATCACATAGAGGCTATATGTTAATATATTTACTGTTATAGTTGTCTTTTATAACACATAGAGGTTATATGTTAATATATTTACTGTTATAGTTGTCTTTTATATCACATAGAGGTTATATGTTAATATATTTACTGTTATAGTTGTCTTTTATATCACATAGAGGTTATATGTTAATATATTTACTGTTATAGTTGTCTTTTATAACACATAGAGGTTATATGTTAATATATTTACTGTTATAGTTGTCTTTTATATCACATAGAGGTTATATGTTAATATATTTACTGTTATAGTTGTCTTTTATATCACATAGAGGCTATATGTTAATATATTTACTGTTATAGTTGTCTTTTATATCACATAGAGGTTATATGTTAATATATTTACTGTTATAGTTGTCTTTTATATCACATAGAGGTTATATGTTAATATATATATTCACTACTTGTGTTTTATTGTGTGCTTTCTGTTTGATTAGTTCTCAGTTTAATTCCCTTTAATGCACAACATGTTCTGGAGTGATAACCTTAACCTTGTCTTAACTTTGTTTTAAGGGAAAGTGAAAGCAGAGTTAAGAGACACCATCTTAAACTTAGTTAACAGTTCAAACAAACAAAATGGACGTCTGAGTTCATGCAGACAAAAAAAAAAGACAATCGGGTTGATTCTGGTCCTACTCTTCAAAATAAAAGTCTTAGACAAGTATTTCAACAGGAGTCTGAAGAAAACTGCCTCCAGAACGTAGAATCAACAGTTTGAGTTCGTACAGTTTACAGTTTTAATGTGACTGAAACGCTGATGTGCACTGTTCACTTATTCTTCCTTTTCAAAGTAAAACACTCACCATTACCTCTAGTTAGGGCACAGGGTAGTACATTTTATTCATACACACACACACACATATATATATATATGGTATATACGGTATACTATATACAGTATATATATTTACACATACAGTACGTATTTAAATATATATGTAGGTATGTATATTCATATAGATATATGTATATATATATATATACATACATACATACATATGTGTATGTATACATATACATGTACTGTATGTGTGTATCTATGTACATATACATACATACATACTAGGGTCGTCAAAGATGAAGCGTTAACGCATATTCGTGTTAATGCCACTAATTTCTTCAACACAACTTGTGATTTTTAGGTCGTAGATAAACTTTGTGAGAACGGAACAAAAGGAAAGTGTTAAATCAGAGACTCCTGTTGTAAATATTACAGCCGGGTTCAAAACATTAGTTAGTCAGTTAATGATGACATCATTATGGGTGTTTATAGTTAGCATTATTAGCATCTACCATCACAATCACTGATTTAATGCAACACCAGACTGGCTCCACTTCAGACTGGTTCCACTTAAGACTGGTTTCAGTGGGACTTCAGACTGGACTTCAGACTGGTTCCACTTAAGACTGGTTCCACTTCGGACTGGTTCCACTTAAGACTGGTTCCACTTCAGACTGCATGGTTCCACTTCAGACTGGTTCCACTTAAGACTGGTTCCATTGGGACTTCAGACTGGTTCCACTTAAGACTGGTTCCACTTCAGACTGGTTCCACTTAAGACTGGTTCAAGTGGGACTTCAGACTGGTTCCAGTAGGACTTCAGACTGGTTCCAGCAGGACATATCAGTGCACGTCTACTGCAAATAAAACAACACAAACAGGTAATCGACTGACTGATCTCATATCTTCATTTAACATGAATCCCAGTGAGATACGGTCTAAATGTCAACATTTACTGGAATATTCTGTGAAAAACGACAACCTGTTCAACCTGTTTTGACGGGTCAACTTTTTATTTCCTGTCAGTAATTTTTGTTAAATTATCAGAGTTTAGTCTCTTCTCTTATTTCTAGCAGGTAGTTTTTATTTCTAACTGATAATCAGTTGAATGATGTAGAAAATAGGAGCTCTGTGTACTGTAATGGCAATTTTCATATCTGCATTTAACACTGTACCTTTAGATAATCTCAGGGCCTCACATCTAGCAGACCTTGTCACCATAAGCATTAAAACAGTGACCCGACAGTTTTATCTTCTGTGACTATAAACAACAGAGGGCTGAAGTACTTGTTATGTCTTGTGATGCTCTGTTGTCTGTTCTGTGCTGACGTAAGGATACACTTTCTATCCTTCTCTTCTTTGCACTTATCTGTGTGTTATGCTTTAGTATGTATAAATACTGACTACTCTTTGTGTTCGGGGCTCACTTGCCACAGCCCACTCAGGTGGCTGTGCTCGTGAGTCCATCTGCAGATGCTTTTCTTATTAATATATGCTTTTTTATTAAATTTACTTGAACGACAAGTTGTTACCTTGGTTTGTGTCTTGTTTTAACAGAAACTGCCACCACAGTACTCTGAGTAAAGGTTTTATTATTTTATAGAGGAGCAGCATCTTTATTATTACGGAAGTACAGTTTACACAAGTGCTTTTACTGGACTAGTACTCAGTGTTAGATGTTGTGCTTTTATTTTGAAAGGTTGTCCTGTTGCACACTTCTGCTCAGAGAGAGAAACACTTCAGAAGAGACATCGTCTACTCGACTCCTGTTGTTTTCTGGTGAGTTTGTTGTTTTTAGTTCAGTAAATGATCTTTTCACACATGAGCAGGTATGAATACAGCATGTCTACAGTATACATTTATATATACATATATATATATATATATATATATATATATATATATGTGTGTGTGTATATATACATATATATATATATATACATATATATATCAGTATGTTTTACTACTTTTTCTTCATTTCCTCGTAAGAAAATACTGGGGTGTCTTACTTTCACTTTTGACTGTGACTTGGTGTTCTGACGGAGGAACCAGCTGATTGTGTTTGAATTTCTCAGAAGTTTTAAAGAGAATTCAGATTCACGAGAAGTTAGTTTAAGATGTTTTATTCTTCCACTTCTAGTTAGGGCCCGAGCCCCGACAACGTCGGGCCAGCGAAGGCCCTATTGAAACTGTAGGAATTCTTTTTCATTTTCTCCTCCCAAATGTATCGCATTTTTGACGAACTTAACATGCTCAAAAAGTAAAAAAATTGTGTTGATATATTTACTGTTATAGTTGTCTTTTATATCACATAGAGGTTATATGTTAATATATTTACTGGTATAGTTGTCTTTTATATAACATAGAGGTTATATGTTAATATATTAACTGTTATAGTTGTCTTTTATATCACATAGAGGTTATATGTTAATATATTAACTGTTATAGTTGTCTTTTATATCACATAGAGGTTATATGTTAATATATTTACTGGTATAGTTGTGTTTTATATCACATAGAGGTTAATATATTTACTGGTATAGTTGTGTTTTATATCACATAGAGGTTATATGTTAATATATTTACTGGTATAGCTGTCTTTTATATCACATAGAGGCTATATGTTAATATATTTACTGTTATAGTTGTCTTTTATATCACATAGAGGTTAGATGTTAATATATTAACTGTTATAGTTGTCTTTTATATCACATAGAGGTTATATGTTAATATATTTACTGTTATAGTTGTCTTTTATATCACATAGACAACTATAACAGTTAATATATTAACATATAACCTCTTTTATATCACATAGAGGCTATATGTTAATATATTTACTGGTATAGTTGTCTTTTATATCACATAGAGGTTATATGTTAATATATTTACTGTTATAGTTTTCTTTTATATCACATAGAGGTTATATGTTAATATATTAATGGTTATAGTTGTCTTTTATATCACATAGAGGCTATATGTTAATATATTTACTGTTATAGTTGTCTTTTATATCACATAAAGGCTATATGTTAATATATTAACTGTTATAGTTGTCTTTTATATCACATAGAGGCTATATGTTAATATATTTACTGTTATAGTTGTATTTTATATCACATAGAGGTTATATGTTAATATATTTACTGTTATAGTTGTCTTTTATATCACATAGAGGTTATATGTTAATATATTTACTGTTATAGTTGTCTTTTATATCACATAGAGGCTATATGTTAATATATATATTCACTAGTTGTGTTTTATTAGTTCTCAGTTTAATTCCCTTTAATGCACAACATGTTCTGGAGTGATAACCTTAACCTTGCTTTAACCTTAACTTAACCTTAACTTAACCTTGTCTTCGTTGAGGGAAAGTGAAAGCAGAGCTAAGAGACACCATCTTAAATTCATTTAACAGATCAAACAAACAAAATGGACATCTGAGTTCATGAAGACAAAAAAAAAAGAAGCTGGGTGGATTCTGGTCCTACTCTTCAAAATAAAAGTCAGTCACACAAAGAGAAACACAAGTATTTCAACAGGAGTCTGAAGTCTGAACAGTTTGAGTTCTACTGACTGATGGCAGTTTACAGGTTTAATGTGACTGAAACACTGATCTGTTCACTTATTCTTCCTTTTCAAAGAAAAACACTCACCATTACCTCTAGTTAGGACACAGGGTAGTACACTTTATTTATACACACACACACACATATATATATACGTATATACAGTATACTATATATACTGTATATATATATATTTACACATACAGTATGTATGTATATATACCTACAGATATATGTATATATACCTACATATATGTATGTATATGTATACATATACATGTACTGTATATGTAGGTATGTATGTATCTATGTACATATACATAAATACATACTAGGGTCATCAAACATGTCCGGTCATAGACCTGCTCTTTATATAAAGCGTCTTGAGATAACTTCTGTTGTGATTTGACGCTATACAAAAACAAATTGAATTGAATTGAATTGAATCAAAGATAACTCGTTAACGCATATTTGTTTGAATGCCACTAATTTCTTCAACACAACTTGTGATTTTTAGGTCGTAGATAAACTGTGTGAGAACGGAACAAAAGGAAAGAGTTAAATCAGAGACTCCTGTTGTAAATATTACAGCCGGGTTCAAAACATTAGTTAGTCAGTTAATGATGACATCATTATGGGTGGTTATAGTTAGCATTATTAGCATCTACCATCACAATCACTGATTTAATGCACCACCCGACTGGTTCCACTTCAGACTGGTTCCACTTCAGACTAGTTCCACTTCAGACTGGTTAAACTTAAGACTGGTTCCACTTCAGACTGGTTCCAGTGGGACTTCAGACTGGTTCCACTTCAGACTGGTTCCAGTGGGACTCCAGTGGGACTTCAGACTGGTTCCAGTGGGACTCCAGTGGGACTTCAGACTGGTTCCAGTGGGACTTCAGACTGGTTCTAGTGGGACTTCAGACTGGTTCCAGTGGGACTTCAGACTGGTTCTAGTGGGACTTCAGACTGGTTCTAGTGGGACTTCAGACTGGTTCCAGTGGGACTTCAGACTGGTTCTAGTGGGACTTCAGACTGGTTCCAGTGGGACTTCAGACTGGTTCCAGTGGGACTTCAGACTGGTTTTAGTGGGACTTCAGACTGGTTCCAGTGGGACTTCAGACTGGTTCTAGTGGGACTTCAGACTGGTTCCAGTGGGACTTCAGACTGGTTCCAGTGGGACTTCAGACTGGTTCCAGTGGGACTTCAGACTGGTTCCAGTGGGACTTCAGGCTGGTTCCAGTGAGACTTCAGACTGGTTCCAGTGAGACTTCAGACTGGTTCCAGTGGGACTTCAGGCTGGTTCCAGTGGAGTGGGACTTTAGACTGGTCTCAGTGGGACTTCAGACTGGTTCCAGTGGGACTTCAGGCTGGTTCCAGTGGAGTGGGACTTCAGACTGGTTCCAGTGGGACTTCAGACTGGTTCTAGTGGGACTTCAGACTGGTTCCAGTGGGACTTCAGACTGGTTCTAGTGGGACTTCAGACTGGTTCCAGTGGGACTCCAGACTGGTTTCCTGTCAGTAATTTTTGTTAAATCAGAGTTGTGTCTCTTCTCTTATTTCTAGCAGGTAGTGTTTATGTCTAACTGATAATCAGTTGTATGATGTAGAGAATAGGAGCTCTGTGTACTCTGAGTAAAGGTTTTATTATTTTATAGAGGAGCAGGAGTGCTTTTACTGGACTAGTACTCAGTTTAAGGTGTTGTGCTTTTATTTTGAAAGGTCATCGTGCTGCGCATTTCTGCTCAGAGAGAGAAGAGAAGAGACATCGTCCACTCAGCTCCTGTTGTTTTCTGGTGAGTTTGTTGTTTTTAGTTCAGTAGATGATCTTTTCTCACCTGAGCAGGTGTGAATACAGCATGTCTACAGTATACATATATATATATATCTATATATATATATATATATCTATATATATATCTATATATCTATATATATATATACACATCAGTATGTTTTACTATGTTTTCTTCATTTCCTAGTAAGAAAATACTGGGGTGTGTCTGTTACTTTGACTTTTGACTGTGACTTGGTGATCTGACGGAGGAACCAGCTGATTGTGTTTGACTTTATAAGAAGTTTTAAAGAGAATTCAGATTCACTAGAAGTTCATAAGAAACCACGTTGAGGTTAGTTTAGGATGTTTTATTCTTCCACTTCTAGTTTGTTTTGTGTTTAACTCTTTAACTTATTTTAGGGTGTTTTACTGTACTATGATTAGTCTGACTTTCTCTGTATTGTATCTGTACTGAATTAGAGTTTTCCCTCTAAAGCTCTTTGTAATGTTATTTGCCTGTATGATGGAGCGACCACTCCTCCACCTCTGCAGTAATACGTCAGTTCTCAGGGCCGTCCTTCTGTCACACCATCAAGTCCTTGAGGGCTCTCTGTGAGACTATATGAACACTTCCTGTAAGTCAGAATAAGCAAGGAGGACATGGGTGTTCAGCCTGGTATATTTTAATCTACACAGAAACATTAACATCAAGGATTTAAGATGGTACATAAAAACAAGCATTAGACTATAACACACCTGGTTTATTTATAAAGGGTTGTGATGTGGTAATAATAATAATAATAATATATTGGATTTATATAGCGCTTTATATTAATCTCAAAGACGCTTTAACATAGTCGGGGGGGAAAACGGTGTGAGACAGACAGGCAGGAGACGAACGACAAAAAGCGACATACACAGGAACAATCACATCCAGACACATGGACTGATGGGGAGGGGGAAGGAGGGGGCTACGGGTAAGCAGAGGAGAAGAGATGTGTTTTGAGGCGGGACTGGAATGTGGTGATGGAATCAGAGTCTCTGATGAGTTTGGGGAGTGAGTTCCAGAGCTTGGGAGCTGCCCTGGAGAATGCTCTGTCCCCAAAGCTGCAGAGGTTGGACTTGGGGGTGGAGAGTAAACCAGCTGAGGTGGATCTGAGGGACCGTTGAGGTTGGTAGGGGGAGAGGAGTTCAGAGAGATAGGGGGGTGCAAGTTGGTGGAGGGCTTTGTAGGTGAGGGTCAGGATTTTGTAGGAGATCCGGTGGGAGACGGGGAGCCAGTGAAGGTCTTTCAGGACTGGGGTGATATGATGCCATGATTTGGTGTGGGTGAGGAGTCGGGCAGCTGCATTCTGGACCAGTTGTAATTTGTTTATGGAGGTGTTGCTGATGCCATAGAGGAGTGAGTTGCAATAGTCAAGGCGGGAGGAGATGAAGGCGTGGATGAGTTTCTCTGCTGTAGGGGGTGTGAGGGACGGACGGATTTTTGCGATATTGCGAAGGTGGAAGAAGGATATTTTGACCAGTTGGCGGATGTGGGGCTCGAGGGAGAGGGTGGAGTCGAAGATCACGCCAAGGTTACGTGCCTGGGGGGAGGGGGAAACAGAAGTGCCATCGATGTTGAGTGTGAGGTTGTTGGTTTTGGTGAGGGTGGATTTGGAGCCGATGAGGAGGAGTTGTGTTTTGTCGCTGTTGAGTTTTAAAAAGTTCTGTTGCATCCAGGCTTTAATTGCAGAGAGGCAGGAGTTGATGTGGGAGAGCGGTGGATTGTGAGGGGTGTTGGTGCTGAGGTAGATCTGAGTGTCGTCAGCATAGCAGTGGAAGTCCAGGTTGAAGTGGCGTAGGATCTGACCGAGGGGGAATAAGTAAATTATAAACAGGAGTGGACCGAGTACAGAGCCTTGGGGGACACCTTGTGTGACTGTGGATGTGGCAGAGGAGTTGTTGTGAAGGGAGATGAAGTGAGATCTGTTGGTGAGGTATGACTGGAGCCAGCTGAGTGCAGTACCTTCGATACCGCTGTCTTGGAGTCTGGTGAGAAGAATGTTGTGACATACGGTATCGAAGGCTGCACTCAGGTCCAGGAGGATGAGGATGTTGAGGGCTCCGGTGTCAGCAGAGGTGAGGAGGTTATTGAGGACTTGGAGGAGTGCAGTTTCTGTGCTGTGGAGGGGGCGAAAGCCAGATTGGAGGGGTTCAAGCAGGTTGTTGGAATGCAGGTGGGATTGGAGCTGGGTGGAGACGAGGCGTTCGAGGGTTTTGGAGAGGAAGGGGAGGTTGGAGATAGGGCGGTAATGATTGAGACAGGAGGGGTCCAGACCAGGTTTCTTGAGTGTGGGGGTGACAGCAGCAGTTTTGAAGGCTGAGGGGACAGTTCCATGGGACAGTGAGGAGTTGAAGAGGTCGGTGAGGTAGGGGCATAGGACAGGGAGGCAGGACTTCAGCAGGGGGGTCGGGAGGGGGTCCAGGGAGCAGGTGGTGGGTTTGGATGTGCTGATGAGTTTGGCAATGGTTGCTGAGTCAACAGGGTCGAACCGGGAGAGGCGGTGCTGGGGGGGAGGGGTCAGGGGGTCCAGAGGGATGGAGAGAAAAGGGGTCGGTGTGGTTGCTGCTGGGTCAGACACGGGGGAGCAGTGAGTTGTTGATGGTGGTGATTTTATCGCTGAAGAACTGAAGGAATGAGTTACATAGATCGGGTGAGGGGTCAGAGAGGGTGTTGGCACGAGGCTTGAGGAGAGTGTTGACAGTGGAGAAGAGGGTTCGGGGGTTACGGGTGGGGTCATTGATGATGGTGGAGAAGTAGTCAGATTTGGCAGCAGTGATGGCGTCTTTGTAGGTGATGAGGTGAGATTTGTAGGCTTCAAGGTGAACAGTGAGTGATGATTTTCTCCAGAGGCGTTCAAGTTGGCGGCCGGTCTGTTTGAGTTTTCTGAGGTGGGGTGTGAACCAGGGGGAGGAGGTGTTGAATGAAACAGTTTTGGTTCTCAGGGGGGCCAGTGAGTTGAGGGAGGCAGACAGGGTGGCGTTGAGGTGGTTGGTGAGATCATCGGGCGAGGTGGGGGGTGGGTCCAGGTGGAGGGCAGCAGATAGCAGGTCGGAGAGATGGAGGGGATCAATGGACTTGATGTTGCGGAATGAGATGACTCTGGGGAGTTTCAGACGGGGTGATGGGGAAGGGATTGTGAATTGGATGAGTTTGTGATCAGATAGGGAAAAGGGGGATGGTTGGATGTTCAGAACCGGGACGTTGGCAGAGCAGACGAGATCCAGAATATGGCCTTTATTGTGTGTGGGGAAGGTGATGTGCTGGGTGAGGTTGAAGTTGTCCAGTAGAGTGGAGAAATCAGAGGCAAGTTTACAGGTGGGGGAGTCCATGTGGATGTTGAAGTCGCCCAGTAGCAGTAGGGGTAAGGGGAGGGATGATGCTAGGATGAGGAGTTCAGACAGATCGGAGAGGAAGGATGAATTTGGTTTAGGTGGGCGGTAGATGAGAATGACTGTGTTGGAGCAGGTTTTGAAGGCAAGGGATTCGAATGATGTGACTGTAGGGAAAGTGAGTTCGGTGGTCCTGAGGTTCTTGTTGAATAAGACTGCGAGGCCCCCTCCACGCCGGGAGGGGCGGGGTTTGCAGAGGTAGCCGAAGTTGGGGGGGGATGCTTGGTTGAGGGAGAAGAAGTCATTGGGTTGTTGCCAGGTTTCAGTGAGCAGGAGGAAGTCCAGTGAATTGTCCAGGATGAGTTCATGGAGGATGGGGGCTTTGTTGTTAAGTGAACGGGTGTTGAGGAGGGCAAAGTTGGATGAGTGGGAGGGTGGTGTGATGGGGGCACGCTGGAGAGGTTTGAGGTTGGCCAGGTTCACAGTGCGGCGGGGTCCATTGGAGGGGGGGCGGCGGGGGTGAGTGGTTTGGATGTTGTAAGTCGGGGGGGTGGGGGTAATGGAGGACTGGAGATGACGGTTGTGTTTGGGGCCACGGTGAAGGTAGCGTTTACAGATGAGGATTCCAGCAGATTGAGCAGAGGAGAGAGCAGTGGAGGATAGCCGGTCGTTTCTCCTGAGGCGGAGGAGTTGACAGCGAGAGTAGGGGAGGGGAGGGGAGGAGGTAATGGGGGGACAAAACAACTGTGGGAACCAGGGGGGTCCTTTGAATAACAGGGGGGGTAGTGTAAGAAGCAACAGGAGAGGGGTGAGTAGGGTTGATGGTTCCATGGTTTAGCAGACGGGTTAGCGGTTAGCAGGTGGTGAGAGGGACGGTAGAGGCAGCACAGGGTAGCGTTAGACAGGGCGGGGGGGGGGGCGGTGGTACTCACGATACAGATGGTTACAGATGATGAGGAGAACAGCCAGATGATTAATGTAATTCCAGTGGTGGAGTGTCCGAGAGGAGTTGAGGGGGACAGAGAAACATGCAGGGCAGCTCCGCTAGCGAGTTAGCAGCTAACCGGCGAGGAGAGTGCAGCGAACGGGAGCAGAGGGAAAACAAAAAACAAAAAACAAAAGACGGAGAACAAGAGTGGGAACGAGACGGAACACAACAAAACTCAGGAGAACAGTGAAGAAACAGCAACAAAACGAGAGGAAAGGCAGCTGACAGAGGGAGAAGCGGCAGTCAGGAGACGCCAGCAGTGCTCACCCACCGGCACAAACATAAACAAACACACGCGTGTACGGAGGCAGCGAAGGGACAAACAGTGCGGAAGGCGAGTATGAGACACATCCCCGAAGCAGGAAAAAGAGACTCTGAATGTGAATGTTTGTGTTTAAAACCAATTCACAGTTTATGTACGAGATCGTAATATGTGTCGGATAGTGAGCTGGGTTTGAAAAGATGGTTAGTTAGCATGCAAGACTCTTTGTCTGTGGAGCATGAACTAAACACATCCAATGCAGTGAAGCCAGCTCCCCAAATATACTTTTTTTTTTTTTTTTAAACAGAGTTTATTTCTGAATTTTGTTAATACAACTCTGACAATCCATTGCTTTATTGTTCAGGGAGCGAGCATTCTGTAGCATGAAGGTTGCAGAGTTGTGATTTGTAGATGTTGGGGCAGAGGGAATGAGGGGAACTAAGTTGTCAACTGTGGTGGCAGTTTCTGTTAAAACAAGACACAAACCAACGTAACAACTTGTCTTTCAGTGAATTTAATAAAAAGGCATACATTAATAACTAAAGCATCTGCAGATGGACTCACGAGCACAGCCACCTGTTGTGGACTGTGGCAAGTGAGCCCCGAATACAAAGAGTAGTCAGTATTTATACATTTAAAGCATAACATGAAGATAAGTGCAAAGAAGAAAGGAAGAGAAGGATAGAAAGTGTATCAATGCGTCAGCACACAGCAGACAACAGAGCATCACAAGACATAACAAGTATTTCAGCAATCTGTTGTTTGCAGTTACAGAGAACTAAAATGTCAGGTCATTGTCCTATGGTGACACAGTTGAACATGTGAGGCCCTGAGATTATCTAAAGGTACAGTGTTAAACTGCAGATATGAAAATTGCCATTACACAACCCAGATGAGAGGTCTTAGATTGCCGGATTGCACGTGGAGTTTGTTGTGATGACGTCGTAGCGGTGTGGCAGAGCGCCGGTCAGAATGAATGGTGGGAATAGCATGATCGGAGTAAACAAACTTGCAACGGGCAGCCCTGTGCACATAACGTGGACGACACAGGAGTCCGTTGGATTTAATTACAGCAAGAGAGTTTGGAGAGAAGTGACAGAAGAGGTCCAGGAGTTACAGTGTGGTGTACTTTAGGAACAACATGGCAGCGGCTAGCTACTAGCTGGTAGGCCGCGAGCCGGGGAATGGGCAACAGCAGCGCCGTAGAGGAACCACACAGGAAGATGGAACAAAACAGGTCGGCGAAAGCTAGGAGTATCTACACCAGCGGAGGTCCAGTCGGGGTAAAATCCAGCGTGAATAATCCAGGAAAGAGAAGACAGGTGGATCACTAGCTAGCGAGGACAGGCTAACCGCTAGTCAACGGAAGCTAACAGCTGTTCGGTGGCTAACAGCTGACCAGGCTAAACAGCTGATCGATGGAGACAGTGAGTAACGTTACACTGACTACTACTACACTGAGATAGCAACAGAGAGGTCGCTGAGAGATAAAGGTGGTGGAGACAGTCCACACCTGATCTGCTGGCAGTGTAGAGCACAGGAAAGCAGAATAAGCAGAGAACAATACCATTTTACAGCAAATAGTGAAGCGACGACATCCGGGGATTCCAACCAACAACCAACCAACAACCATTTACCAATCCATGGAAGGAAAGGGATTCCTGAGCTAGCTGGTGATTCCATCGCTGGTGGAGGAGCCAGGCTGGGAAAGTTGTGGTTCCAGTCAAAAGTTGAAGTTCTTACTGGGTTCCAGTTTGGAGGCAAACTGGTCGCTCTGGTCCGTTGTTCCTGCAGAGTTAGCAGCTCGGCGCTAACTTGCTTTGTTCCTGTTGCTTTTAAAGTTAGTTGGCCGACTTTGTTGTAGTCTCTGGCACTAAACCATGGAGGTATAAAGAGAACTGGATCCAGCGTTGGAGGCGGGGCCCCGTTCATTCCTATGAGAGTTGCTCAGTGGAACTTGAAGCCATAATGGCTCGACTTCCGGCTGGAAAATTACCTGGCTCTTCTGGCGATCTTCCGCATCCATTAGGTCCATGGAGCAGGCGCTGTAGCGTCCGCTCGGTCACGGGGTCAAACGTCCCGCAGTCATCATGGCTCACTAACTCCTCCTCCCAGCCCTCGCTCCAGCCTCGTCTGGATCTCATTCACATGAACGGAGGAAGGGAAATAACTCTGGATTCAGCTGTTAGTGCATTTTACAACTTTAGGACCTAATGATTTAAATAAGGGCTATTAGAGTGTTCATACTGGGGAGTTGATTCACCTCAAATTAAATGATCCGCTGAGTTCCAGATGTCTCTTTCCCAATGGGAAGTCTATGGGAAAAAGTGTTTTTGGGTCCAATGGCGTGACGGACACTAAAGTTGTAGTACCGCCTCTACGAAAGTTGGGATCAACAACCGGCACTCTTCCTGGGGGCTGGCACTGATCTGGTTTACTGTGGGTTAGCAGTGCAAACTGAGCTAAGCAGGAATATTTCAGGCAGGTTCTTGCGTCCTCTTCCTGTCCCGACTGTCTGCTGTTAGCAGGTCAGAGCTGAAAGAGACAAAGGAGGGTCTCTTTTTGTCATGGGTGCATTTTCACACCTAGTTGTGAAAACTGAAGGACCCTGCTGACGTCATGGGTTACAGTAGACAGTGGTTACTGTAAACGTCGGGTCTATAGGCGGAGTTATGGACTCAAGGGGAACTGGAGAATGTAGTTCAATGACTCAACATGAGTGATGCAGATATTTTTTAATTCCTGACGGTGTTTGTTTGGATTGTTTTTGGTCTTTGAATTAAACCAGACAGCAGTAGACGATACTGATCCAATAATTCACTGTTTCAGCACTATTAACACAACATAATTACTAACCTACTGTGAATCATACTGTAGTTCATAGTAATAAGCATCTAACTGGGTAGAAGCATGCTGAAGTTCAGAGAGTACCAACAATGAATCCTTCCTCTGTGTGTCTTCCTATCAGCGAGGTGAAAACCAGTTGAGGGGATTTCCATGAATACAGATAAAGACTTTGTAACTTACTGAATCTGATCCTTTTCTCCAGCAGGTTTTCTGATCCTCAGTCATGAATCCAGATCTTCATCCAGATCTCACCATCGTCCTGCTTGGAAAAACAGGAGTTGGTAAAAGTGCTTCAGGAAACACCATCCTGGGACGACCAGCGTTTAAGTCAAAGCTTGCCTTCACATCAGTTACAGAAGAAATCTCTGAACAAAAAGGAAATGTCTTTGGGAAACAGATCTCAGTGGTCGACACTCCGGGAATATTAGACAGCAAAGACACAGAGGAGAAGATCAAAAGCTGGTGTCAGGAGCTCCTGCAGTCGTCCAGACGTTGTCTGTTTCTGGTGGTGGTCAGAGTTGGACGGTTCTTAGAGGAGGACCAGAAGGCTGTGAAGGCGGCTATGAGAGTCCTCGGGCCCCGGGGGTTGAAAGAGAGTTACCTGCTCTTCACCGGAGGTGATGCTCTACAATACATGTCATTGGATGATTTTATCTTTCAAGATAAAGATAAGCTTCAAAATGTTGTTAAAAAGTTTGCGGGGGCGTCTCACCTCTTTGACAATGAGGATGACGATGAAGAACAAGTCAGAGACCTGCTGTGGAAGTCAGGCCATCTACCAACCCATCAACAACCTGATCCACCAGGTACCGTGTGATCTAATTCTTACATGTATTCATTTTAAGTAATGTCATGGTTTTGGATGACGTCATGTAGGCTACTGATCTTTATCAGAGTTAGGAATGAACCCTCACAGCTGGAGGCTGGTGGTGTTGGTTGTTACAGCTCCTATCACTGAAGTCACTTTTAATCAAAGATTGACAAACACTGACAACACAGAGTTCACATGTGAGGAGGAAACTGGTGCACAACATGTTTGACCATTGGCAGGTGATCACCAGATTAACCATGTTATCAGCTTTGTGTCTTCGTGGTCACTAACCAGAGTTTGCCGGCGACAGCCGTGGCTGGATGCATTATATTTTTTGGGTTGTCCATTCTTGTGAAGGTGATATCTCAGGAACACCTGCAGAGAATCTCTTTAAAAAAAAGTACAAACGTCCACTTGGACTAAAGGATGAACTGAGTAGATTTTGGTGGTCAAAGGTCAAAGGTCACTGTGACCTCACAGGCTTTAACTCAAGAATTAATCTGCTAACTATGATAATTTAACACAAATATCTAACAGGAAGAAGTGATGACATTTTGGATAGACATGGATGTAAAGTGACACTTGGCTGGTTGGCGGAGGCGTCTAACCACGAGGCGGTTATTCCAGTTTAGGAGATGTTTTACTGACTGATGTTTCAATCAGTTTTCAGACTGTAGTTATGAGAAGCTAAACTCATCTGATTTATTTGTTTTCTATCTTCCAGCTGATGTTTCCAGAGACAGGAGGGTCGTGCTGTTCGGTCTACCTGGATCTGGAAAAAGTGCATCAGGAAACACCATCCTGGGATCAGATCAGTTTAAATCAGCCGGGGGTTTTAATCCAGGCAGTACAGAGACGGTCTCTAAATCAGCCGTGGTGGAGGGTCGTAAGGTCACAGTGGTCGACACTCCAGGATTCACTGATGAAGTTCTGACTCCTAAACAGCTGTACCTGGAGATCATGAAGTCGATAGTTGAGGCCAGTCCAGGACCACATGCCCTCATCATCGTGGTCAAAATAGGCAGAATCACCAAAGCAGACGTCAAACTGTTTGAGCTACTTCTTAAACTGTTTGTTGGTGGAGCTGATAGGTACTCCATGGTGCTGTTCACTCATGGAGATGAGCTAAAAGACCAGAGCATTGAGGATGAGATAAAGTCCAACAGAGTCTGGTCAGATCTGGTCTCCATGTGTGGTGGTAGATACTGTGTGTTTGACAACGGAGCCAAAAGAAGCAGAGAGCAGGTTAGAAACCTCCTGAATCAAGTAGATGAGATGGTCACAGTGAATGGTGGAGAACACTACACAGATGAGATGTTCAGGATGGCCTATACGTTCTTTAATGAAGAAAGGAACCGGTCAGACAGCAGCGGTGATGACAAAGTAAAAGAAAAAGTATGGAAAAGAATTGGACGCTCTTTATTGATTGGAACCGGCATAGGTTTATCTGCAGGAGCATTGGTAGCAGTAGCAGCAGTAGCAGCAGTAGGAGCAGGAGCAGTAGCAGTAGTAGGAGCAGCAGGAACAGCAGCAGGAGGAGCAGCAGCAGGAGCAGCAGCAGGAGCAGCAGGAGCAGCAGTAGCAGCAGGAGCAGCAGTAGCAGCAGGAGCAGCAGTAGCAGCAGGAGCAGCAGGAACAGCAGCAGGAGCAGCAGGAGCAGTTGAAGAACAAGTCAGAGACCTGCTGCAGAAGTCAGGCCATCCACCAACCCATCAACAACCTGATCCACCAGGTACCGTGTGATCTAATTCTTACATGTATTCATTTTAAGTAATGTCATGGTTTTGGATGACGTCATGTAGGCTACTGATCTTTATCAGTTAGGAATGAACCCTCACAGCTGGAGGCTGGTGGTGTTGGTTGTTACAGCTCCTATCACTGAAGTCACTTTTAATCAAAGGTTGACAAACAGTGACAACACAGAACCCTAACCCTATATCTCAGGAACACCTGGATAGAATCTCTTCAAAATTGGCACAAACGTCCACTTGGACTAAAGGATGAACTGATTAGATTTTGGTGGTCAAAGGTCACTGTGACCTCACAAAACATGTTTTGGCCATAACTCAAGAATTCATCTGCTAATTGTGATAATTTAACACAAATGTCTAACAGGAAGAAGTGATGACATTTTGGACAGACATGGATGTAAACTGACACTGAGAAGGTAAACTCATCTGATTCATTTGTTTTCTATCTTCCAGCTGATGTTTCCAGAGACAGGAGGGTCGTGCTGTTCGGTCTACCTGGAGCTGGAAAAAGTGCATCAGGAAACACCATCCTGGGATCAGATCAGTTTAAATCAGCCGGTGGTTTTGACTCAGTCAGTACTGAGACGGTCTCTAAATCAGCCGTGGTGGAGGGTCGTAAGGTCACAGTGGTCGACACTCCAGGACTCACTGATGAAGTTCAGACTCCTAAACAGCTGTACCTGGAGATCATGAGGTCGATAGTTGAGGCCAGTCCAGGACCACATGCCCTCATCATTGTAGTCAAAATAGGCAGAATCGACAAAGCAGACGTCAAACTGTTTGAGCTACTTCTTAAACTGTTTGTCGGTGGAGCTGATAGGTACTCCATGGTGCTGTTCACTCATGGAGATTGGCTAAAAGGCCAGAGCATTGAGGATGAGATAAAGTCACACACACTCGTGTCAGATCTGGTCTCCATGTGTGGTGGTAGATACTGTGTGTTTGACAACGGAGCCAAAAGAAGCAGAGAGCAGGTTAGAAACCTCCTGAATCAAATAGATGAGATGGTCACAGTGAATGGTGGAGAACACTACACAGATGAGATGTTCAGGATGGCCCAGACGTTCTTTAATGAAGAAAGGAACCGGTCAGACGGCAGCGGTGATGACAAAGATGACGAAGATCACAATGATCACAAAGATGGAACAAGAGGATTTGCGAGAGTACTAGATCTTCATCCAGATCTCACCATCGTCCTGCTTGGAAAAGCAGGAGTTGGTAAAAGTGCTTCAGGAAACACCATCCTGGGACGACCAGCGTTTAAGTCAGAGCTTGCCTTCACATCAGTTCCAGAAGAAATCTCTGAACAAAAAGGAAATGTCTGCGGGAAACAGATCTCAGTGGTCGACACTACGGGAATATTAGACAGCACAGACAAAGAGGAGAAGATCAAAAGCTGGTGTCAGGAGCTCCTGCAGTCGTCCAGACGTTGTCTGTTTCTGGTGGTGGTCAGAGTTGGACGGTTCACAAAGGAGGACCAGAAGGCTGTGAAGGCGGCTATGAGAGTCCTCGGGCCCCGGGGGTTGAAAGAGAGTTACCTGCTCTTCACCGGTGGTGATGCTCTAAAACACAAGTCATTGGATGATTTTATCTTTCAAGATAAAGATAAACTTCCAGATGTTGTTAAAAAGTTTGCGGGTGCGTCTCACCTCTTCAACAATGAGGATGACGATGAAGAACAAGTCAGAGACCTGCTGCTGAAGTCAGGCCATCTACCAACCCAGCAACAACCTGATCCACCAGGTGCCGTGTGATCTAATTCTTACATGTATTCATTTTAAGTAATGTCATGGTTTTGGATGACGTCATGTAGGCTACTGATCTTTATCAGAGTTAGGAATGAACCCTCACAGCTGGAGGCTGGTGGTGTTGGTTGTTACAGCTCCTATCACTGAAGTCACTTTAAATCAAAGGTTGACAAACAGTGACAACACAGAGTTCACATGTGAAGAGCAAACTGGTGCACAACATGTTTGACCATTGGCAGGTGATCACCAGATTAACCATGTTATCAGCCTTGTGTCTTCGTGGTCACTAACCTGAGTTTGCCGGCGACAGCCGTGGCTGGATGCATTATGTTTTTGGGTTGTCCATTCTTGTGAAGGTGATATCTCAGGAACACCTGCAGAGAATCTCTTCAAAATTGGCACAAACGTCCACCTGGCGGAGGCGTACAACCACGAGGCGGTTATTCCAGTTTAGGAGATGTTTTACTGACTGATGTTTCAATCAGTTTTCAGACTGTAGTTATGAGAAGGTAAACTCATCTGATTCATTTGTTTTCTATCTTCCAGCTGATGTTTCCAGAGACAGGAGGGTCGTGCTGTTCGGTCTACCTGGATCTGGAAAAAGTGCATCAGGAAACACCATCCTGGGATCAGATCAGTTTAAATCAGACGGTGGTTTTGATTCAGTCAGTACGGAGACGGTCTCTAAATCAGCCGTGGTGGAGGGTCGTAAGGTCACAGTGGTCGACACTCCAGGATTCACTGATGAAGTTCTGACTCCTGAACAGCTGTACCTGGAGATCATGAAGTCGATAGTGAAGGCCAGTCCAGGACCACATGCCTTCGTCATTGTGGTCAAAATAGGCAGAATCACCAAAGCAGACATCACACTGTTTGAGCTACTTCTTAAACTGTTTGATGGTGGAGCTGATAAGTACTCCATGGTGCTGTTCACTCATGGAGATGAGCTTAAAGACAAGAGCATTGAGGATAAGATAAAGTCCAACAGAGTCGTGTCAGAACTGGTCTCCATGTGTGGTGGTAGATACTGTGTGTTTGACAACGGAGCCAAAAGAAGCAGAGAGCAGGTTAGAAACCTCCTGAATCAAATAGATGAGATGGTCACAGCGAATGGTGGAGAACACTACACAGATGAGATGTTCAGGATGGTCCAGACGTTCTTTAATGAAGGAAGGAACCGGTCGGGCAGCGGCGGAGATGACAAAGTAGAAGAAATGAACCGGTCGAGCGGCGGTGGAGATGACAAAGTAGAAGAAATGAACCGGTCGGGCGGCGGTGGAGATGACAAAGTAAAAGGGCCAGTAGCAGGAACAGGAGCAGGAAAAGTAGCAAAAGCAGTAGCAGTTGTAGGAGCAGTCGCAGGATTATTCGCAGGATTATTTGCATTAGCAGGAGCAGGAGCAGGAGCAGGATTATTAGTATTTGCAGGAGTAGTAGTGGGACTAGTAATAGCAGCAGTTGCAGGAGCAGTAGTAATATGGAGAGCAGTAGCAGAAGTGAAAGCATTAGTGAGAGCAGGAGCAGGAGCAGTAGCAGGAGCAGGAGCAGGAGCAGTTGCGGGAGCAGGAGCAGGAGCAGTTGCAGGAGCAGTAGCGGGAGCAGGAACAATAGCGGGAGCAGTTGCAGGAGCAGGAGCAGGAGTATTAGCGGGAGCAGTAGCAGGAGAAGGAAAAGGAGCAGGAACAGGAGCAGTTTTAGGAGCAGGAGCAGGAGCAATTGCAGGAGCACTAGCGGGAGCAGGAGCAGAAACGGGAAAAGGAGCAGTTGCAGGAGCAGTAGCGTTAGCAGGAGCAGGAGCAGTTGCGGTAACAATAGCGGTTGCAGGAGCAGGAAGAGTTGCGGGACCAATAACGAGAAAAGTAGCGAGATTAGTAGCGAAAAAAGTAGCAGGAGCAGTAGCACGAGCAGGAGCAGTAGCAGTAGCAGGAGCAGGAGCAGGAGCAGGAGCAGTAGCAGGAGCAGGAGCGAGAGCAGTTGCAGGAGCGAGAGGAGGAGCAGTAGTGAAAAAAGGAGCAGGAGCAGAATAAGTATGCTTGGTTTATACTTGTATTTAATCTTTTGATCAAGATATACTTAAGAAAATTATAATGTATACCTGTATACAAGCACTATATAACTGCAAGTCCATTTACCATTTAGCATAAAAACTATTTAAGGAGTAGTTTACTGGATTAAGTAATAGTAATTAGTTAAAGACGTATCGTCCGTCACTCCTCTGTTATTCAGTGACAGACTTTAATAGTTTATATTTGATTTGATTTCAGTAATTTGAGTGAGTTAATTCATTTTTCTGTTTTAATAACAATACTTTGTGTTTTTCAGATGAGTCTGACAGTAATGAGTTTATTCATTGTTTTTGACCTTTGACCTCTTGAGTGTTTATATCAGCTGCACTTTGAGTCAGAAGAAGAGTCACTGCTTCATCATTTATAACTCTCTGTCCACATATTGATGATCATACACTTGTTTTTATTGTATTTACATGTTATTGATTTGAGCTTCTACTGAAAATGAATGAGACGTAATGAATTAATTCAGTTTTTAAACATTTCTGTTAATGTTCTTAAACAGTCATTTGTTGTATCGATAAATCACTTTGACTCATTTTATAACATTTCTACATGAATGAAGTTTAACATGTTTTTATTGTCCTCATGTATCTGATCATGATGTCACAGTACACAAAACTCACGGTTTGGTACGGTTTCGGTTTTGGGCTCACGGTTTGGTACATATCAAGACCTCTGTAATTAATCCCCAGACATTAAATGTTTGCAGTGCATCCACAGATAAACTGGACTTCAGTTTGACACAAATCGGTCTAAACCAACCAGCAGACAGCGCTGCTACAGCTGATAGAGAACATCTGGTACGCTGACAAAACCTTCCAGGTAAAAGACGCGCTCCAGATTTCTGTTCCGTGGTTGTGAGCAGTCGACACATAATGGGATGTTTGGGTCACAGAGCGTACCGAGAGGATGTCACGGACCGAACCGAACTTCCTGTACCGACCGGTTAAATAGAATAACAAGTACCTTTACACCCGTACTGATGATATAATCACAATATATACAACGTCAGATGTTAAGTTTGTTCAACATGATTGTGATATATTGATAATCTGTTGTTTGTTTGATTCATAAGAATAAAAAGAAAGAAACATGTATCTCTACTGAGTTTTGCTTTTTATTAAATCATTTGATTTAAAAGATGTTTTGCTAATTATTTATTTATTAGATAATATAGATAGATTAGTTATTAATATAATAAACTTTATTTAACAGCTCCAGATGTTTTACATTATTAATATGTACCAAAACAAACAAACATCAACTGCTTGCTATTAAAGGAAACATTAAACACGTTCTAAATGTTATTCAAGAGTAAATAGTGACGTGGTCGTACAGTAGTGAATCTGAAAAGATCTGTTTGATGTGCTTTAAAATCTCAGCTGACTCTTTCAGAGTTTAGAAGCAAAGAAGAAAGATTTTCATCTCATTGTTGTTCTTTTATTGTATAAAAACAGAATCATCTAAAATGTCGACATCCAAGTTTACTTTAACTTTTTATGAAAAACTAATAATATAAAAACTAAACAACCGGTAGAAGACAGTGGATGGCAAACTAAAGGTGGGTGGTGTCCAGTAGGTACACAGTAGGGACTTTACACACTGTTCAGTTCCAGAAACAGACTAAGATACGAAGATGAAAAGTGTGACCAACAGAGGTTTCCCGTGTCTTGTGAAGTGACGGGGCTCTGCAGAGAGAAACGTTATCATCTCCGACCAAAACTCCGGCGTCACCTCTGTAACTAGTCCCTAGACCTCTACAACTAGTCCCCAGACCTCTGTAACTAGTCCCCAGACCTCTGCAACTAGTCCCCAGACCTCTGCAACTAGTCCATAGACCTCTACAACTAGTCCCCAGACCTCTGCAACTAGTCCCCAGACCTCTGCAACTAGTCCTCAGACCTCTACAACTAGTCCCCAGACCTCTGCAACTAGTCCCCAGACCTCTGCAACTAGTCCCCATACCTCTGCAACTAGTCCTCAGACCTCTGCAACTAGTCCCCAGACCTCTGCAACTAGTCCCCAGACCTCTGCAACTAGTTCTCAGACCTCTGCAACTAGTCCTCAGACCTCTACAACTAGTCCCCAGACCTCTACAGCTAGTCCATAGACCTCTACAACTAGTTCCCAGGATGGCAAACCAAAGGTGAGTGGTGTCCAGGTAAGTCACAGCACGCTGAAAACAAGGTGAGCTCTGATTGGTTGTCACACGTAGACGTCTTCTACATCCACAGCCCTCTGCTCTGTGATTGGTGTTTCCATGGAAACAGGATGACAGGGAACTGTAGAGAGTGGAACCAGTTAGCACCTGTTAGCACATGTTAGCATCTGTTAGCATCGAGTGTGTTGGTTTGTGTGTGTGTTACCGTAATTAGACTCCTGCTTCTCTTCATCTTTCCTCTGGTTGCCATGGTGACTGTGCATCGCCACATAAACATTTTCCTCCAGCGGACCTGAAGCAGCAGAGCAGATTTAATTATTAACTTATTATTAATAACAATCTGATGAGATCTAAGAGGAACATTTATGTCTCTGATTGGCTACTCTACCTCTGGTCCTGATCCTCCGGCCCCTCCTCCTCCTCTTGAGGATGAAAATGATGAGGAAGACTAGGAAGCGTGTTGTTGTGGACACAAATAGGAGCTGGTCTAGTTATTAGAAAATATTATTATGAGAACATGCACTAACTGAGATGCAGGGCAGTAAAAGTTGTGATGATGTCTCTTAAAGGTGACTCAAGCTGGAACACGTGGAAGTAACAGCTAGGAGCAAACTTAACACAGGGCTGGTAGCACACTGTGGCTCTATCTCAGGCTCTATTTAACTCAGGCTGGAATGCTTGGCAGTTACACAGCCAGGTACAAGCTCTCTATGTTACACAGGGCCGGTGGCACGCTGTGTCATTAAAGAAACACTTACATTGACAGCAAATTATGACAACTTGACTAGATTGCATTGAATATGTGGTATTCAAATGCTGAACAAAAACTCTTTCAAGTTCTACAGCGTAGGTTAACTTAAATTAGCAGCAATAGAAAGTTCTTAGAATTAACACTATAAAGGCTTAAAGTGTTAATAATCAAAGTCTCTCAATAAACAATTCTAACCACAATGTACTTGTTCAAAAGTACAGCTGGACGTCTACTCCTGTGGAAGACTAGTGGTGTAGAATGTAAACACTTTTGGTTTGTTTAGAAGTGCAATATGAAATTTTGGATTTAACCAAAATTATGCTGAAATTAATATTGCACAATTATGAACAATTTGCCAACAATACTATGCCTCACACGGGGCACCATAATGTTGGGGACGCAGCTAGGAGCTGGTCTAGTTATTAGACAATATTAAAGATAATTATCAATATTGATAAATTAATATTAATAAATTATCAATATATATAAATAATAACATGGGCACCAAATTACATTGGTACATAAGCTAAAAAAACACATTAAAATGGCTATCAAATGTAATTAATAATTATCAAAATAATTATTAATTATATTGAATAATATGATTTTATGTATATTAAATCATCCTCGGGGCACCACTCTTTGAAACAAATAGAAAATGATAGCAAATGAATCTAGTCTCATAGATAAGTCTCATTACTTAACTATCAATGTTGAACTTTGATTAATAATTAAATTAATAACTATAACCAAAAATCACTATATCAATAGATAGAAAAGGTTGAAGGATTTTGGAGTTCTTGACACAGCGGCAGTTGGCATTATTCACTCTTGTACAACATTAAACAGACCAGCATGTATAATCCACAAATCTGCATGGCCTACAGACAATATGGCTGACTCTGTAAAACTACAAAGATGGCCCGATCAAAGATGGCCACCAGGATGTCACCACATGGCCTCTTTGTTCTTCGGAGCACATGTGCTCAGGAAGGACAAAGGGGGGGTGATGTGGGGGTTGAGATTATCTGAAGCTGTATGTTTATGTTTAAAACTAATTCACAGTTTATGTATGTGATCTTAATGTGTGTCAGATAATGCAGTGGGTTAGAAAAGATGGTTAGTTTGCATGCAAGACCTTGTCTATGTGGAGCATAAACTAAACACATCAGATGTGGAGAAGTCAGCTAACCAAATATCCTGACTACAAATAATATCACAACAATCAAACTCAATGAATTACATTAAACCATATCAATACAGGTACATTCACAGAAGTTAAGTTGAACAGTCTTGCTCAGCCGTGTGGAATTGCTACTGCTAAGGTAAGCCCAGTACGTTACCAATCCATGGAAGAAAGGGTTGCAATTCCAAGTTGGAGGAGTTGGAGAAAGCAGGCTGGAGAAAGTTGTGGTTCCAGGGTCAATGATGTTGTCCTTGCTGTGTGAGATCTAGTTGTGCAGTTTGGAGGAAGCTGGTCGCTCCAATACTTTCTTTCCAGCAGCTTGATAGCTTGGTACTAACTTCCTTGCTCTTGTTGCTTGAAGTTAGCTGGTCAAAAGGCAGGCTCTCACGTCTTCCGCCTCAGAAGTTCCTTGTGTTCTATGTCTGTTTTCTAACAGTCCATAGATCAGAGCAGAGCTACTTCTGCAGCTTCTGGTCTGTAAGGAGAGCTTAGGTGAGAAGAGCAGAAGCTCCCTTGCCTTCTTCAGCAGGGGTTGAGAAGGAGAAAAATAGGAAGAAGAGACAGAACAAAGAGATTTCTCTGCTTTTATCCTGGCTGAATTTCACAAGTATGTATAAATGTGTCATCATGCTACAGTAGCCAATGGTTACTGAGCTGAGTCCCATGGTCCTGAGGGTCAAGGATCATGTGACTGAGTTCATGTGGTCTCTTGCCACCATCTTGATGGCGGGTCCCAACACAAAGAAGAAATATTTTTATCTCATTGTTGTTCTTTTATTGTATAAAAACAGAATCATCTAAAACGTCGACATCAAAGTTTACTTAATTTTTTTATGAAAAACGAATAATATAAAAACTAAACAACCGGTAGAAGACAGTGGATGGCAAACTAAAGGTGAGTGGTGTCCAGGTAAGTCACCGCACGCTGAAAACAAGGTGAGCTGTGATTGGTTGTCACACGTAGATGTCTTCTACATCCACAGCCCTCTGCTCTGTGATTGGTGTTTCCATGGAAACAGGATGACAGGGAACCGTAGAGAGTGGAACCAGTTAGCATCTGTTAGCACCTGTTAGCATCGAGTGTGTTGGTTTGTGTGTGTGTGTGTTACCGTAATTAGACTCCTGCTTCTCCTCATCTTTCCTCTGGTTGCCATGGTGACTGTGCATCGCCACATAAACATTTTCCTCCAGCTTATTATTAATAACAATCTGATGAGATCTTAGAGCAGCACCCCCCTATCCATTATCCAGGTCCCTTACCTCCCCCATCAAATAACATGTAGGCTAAATGTCTTCCTAAATATTAATGTTGAAAATTTGCCATAAATCGGGAGAATTATGACCCTGGGAGGACACCGGGAGAGGGCGATGAGAAACGGGAGTCTCTCGGGAAAAACGGGAGGATTGTCAAGTTCGTGTGTGGCGTTCACTGGATGTCCGACAGCACATTTTTTAATTTGTAACCATGGCGATAACATGGCGTTCTCCGTGTATCCTCGGGAGAAATGAATGCTTTCAAGAAGAAGAAACTCTTTATTAAACAAAACATGTTTGAGGGTGGAAAGCCAGCTGTGGGTAATCAATGGATACCTGTCCAATGACGACGTCAAAGTACTCGTAGTCTACAGCACTTACATTTCTTAGTTCACTTGTTGTTAAAGTCTAACAATGAAGATATAAATGTGCATGAACACTGGTGAAGCTCACTGAAATGTTATTTTTAGTTGCATTAATTAAAGAAGTAAAGTTTGATAATGTTGGACCAGCTTCTGCACATCAGACACGTAAGAACACAGACACACAACTCATGATTTCACAAGCAACTGAATATCTTGAATCTGTACAGAAAACTGGTAAAGAGAAAGCTATTGAACTATATGCTAAGTACTCACATGACACATATAAACAGATGCCAAAGCTAAAACTTACTATACATGGTAAAGACATCATCTGTGGCAAAGAGATACACAGTTCCACTACCATGCTGGGATAACATTGAGGGGGATTTCAAACACTCTTTTCTGTTATCAAAACACTGTCCGATGAACCTGATGGGGAGAGATGTTATGGTTTTACTGGGGATAGTTTTGATATCTACACCACAGGGCATAGTTGTAACCAGAATTAGCAAACAACATCTTTTTTCAAATATAGTAAAGAGGACCTGTTATATGCCTACCAATGGAAAATCCCAAACACTGCACTTAACTCTGTTAAACTCTCATAAACCAAGCTACAGCTCTCTCCACAGCCACACACACATATTATGAGAAAACAGGACTTGCAATGCAACTCGCTTATCTCTTTTTGGAGTAGACGGTGAGTTGTAAAACAAATGGTACAGAGAAGGCCTTGATAAGGACAAACTCAAGCTTGACTGGCTGTTTCTGTGACTCTGCCTGACACACTTTTTCAGTCTCTATTTCAGATACCACACTCTGATCCCAACGTCTCACTGGTCAAATCGAAGGATGAAAGGTGGCAAGATTTGGGACCTTAGACTAAAAGGTGTAATGATGCTACAGGTTGGGAGTAAACAGCGGACCCCAAAGTTGATTTTCACAGAGTCTCTGATTCTCTGCTGTGGGAAACGCGACAAAGTTTGCCCTTACACAATAATATAAGATTGTCTGGACACCTGAAGCAGGAAAAGCTTTTGTTGATTTGAAGCTAGCTCTAAATCTCCTCCAACATTGGACCTAACAGACTGCACCAGACCATTGACACAGACTTTTGACGACCGGGGTGGGTACATGACATTAATACTAATGCAGGAGCATGGGGGACGACAGAGACCTGTTGCACAACTTCTCCCACAAACTGACCAAACCTGGAGAAAATACATGGCCATCTTTTTATCTGTTTTAGTTTTCATTTTTATTTTTATTCCTATGCCTTTGTTATTTTTTATTATCTTATTTGTGTTACAGAGTACATCAGACTTGTTAAATTGATTATGCATTTTTCCTTGTGCTAAAGCTATGATTGCCTCTTTGATCAAATCTACTGTTGGACAATATGTACATACACCACAGCTGGAGAAAGGCATTCCTGACCTTTTTCCACCTCCAGGGTGGACGCCACCATGTTATGATGATATTGTCTGAGATAGTTTAATTCCTTCTTTCTCATATACTTAAATCAAAATCACATAGTATCTTCACACTTTGTTTATTGATCATTTTTATTAATATTAATAATTATATTATTATTTATTAATTCATTTGCTAATAACCAAACCTGTTACTGCCAAATCCCTGCAGGGCTCAGTTTTAAAGCTAGAGAGAAGATCCTGGTATCATAGTAAACCTGACCTAACCTGATGGATCCATCGGTACCAACCAGGTCAGACTAGCTGGTCATGAAGGATGTAAAATAGGCGTTGGTGTAATGGATACCAAACTTGTGACCTTAGTGATGCTGATTGAATGAACCCTTAGTTGATGGTTCTATGAATGTCATTTACAAACTCCACAGGTTGTCCGGTAAGAACATGTAGATGATGGTGATGTATCAATTAGTCCAGGTCACACACTCTCTTTGAGATACCACTCATTTATTGATTGAAGATGGTTTGTAAATCCTTTTGAATAGTGAGGATAGTGGTTACTAAATACAGAAATAAAATAGAAACATATGCAGGCATTAGTAACATGTAGTAATATTAAACAAACAGTATTATATGACATACAATGCAAGCTAAACAGTTTAAAACAGGAGTTAAAGGAGCAGAACGCAGCCTTCTGAACTTTAAGGGAGCGTCAACAAACAGCAGCCTCAGGCTCTCAGGCAGTTCAATGAGCAGAGTGCTCACAGAGGGGGATAGGAGGTCCCTTAATGACGGCCGTATGCCCGTTCACTGCGCTGCTCTCACTGAAATGATTATTGACACAGAAACACACAACTTATCATTCATACTATTATAGAAACACGAGCATGAGCATTATAACATTATACATGTCACTTTAGAATTATTATAGCGATGCAGATACTGAACAATAGACAACTATAACAAATACTCACTTTCTCATGGACGCACAGGAAAAGACCATATCAATAAATAAAGAGAAAAGAGTCCAGAAAGGTGCAGCACTGATGCTGAGCTGAGTTGGAGGACAAAATGAGGCTTGTGATCTGCGCAGAAGGTGTTTGGAATCATAGCACTCTCTGATCATGTGAAGACCATGCGCCAAGCCACAGACTATTGGTCTGCATGTGATCAATGCATGGGCTGGTGAGGGGATGCTTTTGGGTTAAACTGCTGCACCTTCTGAACAAAGGAGGTTAAATAACACTCCAAACTTACACTAAATATTGGAGAGGATAAACTGTCATGTCCATGTTCAAAGGGGTCCCTTGACCTCTGACCTCCAGATCAGTGAATGTAAATGGGTTCTATGGTACCCACGAGTCTCCCCTTTACAGACATGCCCACTTTATGATCATCACATGCAGTTTGGGGCAAGTCATAGTCAAGTCAGCACACTGACACACTGACAGCTGTTGTTGCCTGTTGGGCTGCAGTTTGCCATGTTATGATTGGAGCATATTGTTTTATGCTAAATGCAGTACCTGTGAGGGTTTCTGGATCAATATCTGTTATTGATTAGTGTTGTTAACTGATCTCTAATAATAATAATAATAAGTATATATCGCCCCCCAGAGGGCTGAGAGAGACTATCACCTCTAACACTGAGTCCTGATTAGAGGAGGTGAGTCCAGGTGAGCTCTCAGGTGAGACTGATTAGTTCAGTCAGGAGTCTGCAGCTGCTTCCCTCCATGTGAGTCTCTCTGAATATTAATATCTGTTGGGTTTCATATATCTCTTCTCTGGCTGGCACTAGAGAGATGATGATGATGATGGTGATGATGATGATGATGATGATGATGATGATGATGATGATGATGATGACTGCTATTGTTTAAATGTATATCTGGGGAGTTTAGTTGTTCTTCAGGTGGATTGATATTCTAGTGGTCCGCTGTGTGTTCTGGTTGAAGGAGTCTGTTTGGGTTCTGGGCTGCGTTCTAATAGTCCTTTTCTCTCAGGAAGGTTCCTAACGGAGTGAAATGACCCTCTCAGTATCTCAGTAGCAGCCGTGATGAGAGCTGTTTGAGTCCTCTACATGCTGAGGAAAGGAGCTTCAATGCTTCCTTTATGATCTCCTTTAGCAGAGGATACACTGGAGCATCCTTTACCAAAGGAAAGGAGCTTCAATGCTTCCTTTATTATCTCCTTTAGGACACACTGGAGCATCCTTTACCAAAGGAAAGGAGCTTCAATGCTTCCTTTATTATCTCCTTTAGGACACACTGGAGCATCCTTTACCAAAGGAAAGGAGCTTCAATGTTTCCTTTATTATCTCCTTTAGGACACACTGGAGCATCCTTTACCAAAGGAAAGGAGCTTCAATGCTTCCTTTATTATCTCCTTTAGGACACACTGGAGCATCCTTTACCAAAGGAAAGGAGCTTCAATGTTTCCTTTATTATCTCCTTTAGGACACACTGGAGCATCCTTTACCAAAGGAAAGGAGCTTCAATGCTTCCTTTATTATCTCCTTTAGGACACACTGGAGCATCCTTTACCAAAGGAAAGGAGCTTCAATGCTTCCTTTATTATCTCCTTTAGGACACACTGGAGCATCCTTTACCAAAGGAAAGGAGCTTCAATGTTTCCTTTATTATCTCCTTTAGCAGAGGACACACTGGAGCATCCTTTACCAAAGGAAAGGAGCTTCAATGCTTCCTTTATTATCTCCTTTAGGACACACTGGAGCATCCTTTACCAAAGGAAAGGAGCTTCAATGCTTCCTTTATTATCTCCTTTAGGACACACTGGAGCATCCTTTACCAAAGGAAAGGAGCTTCAATGCTTCCTTTATTATCTCCTTTAGCAGAGGACACACTGGAGCATCCTTTACCAAAGGAAAGGAGCTTCAATGCTTCCTTTATTATCTCCTTTAGCAGAGGACACACTGGAGCATCCTTTACCAAAGGAAAGGAGCTTCAATGCTTCCTTTATTATCTCCTTTAGGACACACTGGAGCATCCTTTAACAAAGGAAAGGAGCTTCAATGCTTCCTTTATCATCTCCTTTAGCAGAGGACACACTGGAGCATCCTTTACCAAAGGAAAGGAGCCTCAATGCTTCCTTTATTATCTCCTTTAGGACACACTGGAGCATCCTTTACCAAAGGAAAGGAGCTTCAATGCTTCCTTTATTATCTCCTTTAGGACACACTGGAGCATCCTTTACCAAAGGAAAGGAGCCTCAATGCTTCCTTTATTATCTCCTTTAGGACACACTGGAGCATCCTTTACCAAAGGAAAGGAGCTTCAATGCTTCCTTTATCATCTCCTTTAGCAGAGGACACACTGGAGCATCCTTTACCAAAGGAAAGGAGCCTCAATGCTTCCTTTATTATCTCCTTTAGGACACACTGGAGCATCCTTTACCAAAGGAAAGGAGCTTCAATGCTTCCTTTATTATCTCCTTTAGGACACACTGGAGCATCCTTTACCAAAGGAAAGGAGAGAATAACATCCCACAATGCCTTGCGGCCGCAGCATTTAAAGCGATGCACCATTTGGCCGTTCATATCAAACGATATGCTGATCTTGCATATTATTTTCATACACTAATTGTGATTCATGTTTAATATGAGTGGACAGAGACAACATTTAGTTTCACTTAATTTTTACATTTCTTTGGATATTTTTTGGAGTTTTTTCAGATTTTCTTTCTGTAATTTCTTTTTTACATTTTGGGGACTTTTTCGTAATTTTTTTCAGACTTTATTCGAAAAATGTTCAGACATTTTTCTGACTTTTTATTGGACATTTTTCAATTATTGTAATAATGAAGGTTATCTATATAGAACACTCAAAACGTGTGGTCATTATGTAATTTAATAAAAGGATGGAATCCAACGACAGACACGCACATTTACACATAGATTTACAAACAAATAAAAGTAAATCCCAACGTGGTCTGAAAACCACAAGCGGCCTACAGATCAGATCTAACAGGAAGTCACTTTCTGTGACTTCCTGTAAATCCTCTGAAGGCTGCTGGATACTGTTTCTAACTGCAGCTTTTAGTCTCTGCTGACCTCCTCTACTCTCCAGGCGAGGAGCAGTTCATCTCCAACCAGCCTGATCTGATACCTGTAAACATGTAGAACAGGTCTTGAATCACTACCCATCATGCAATGCACTCGTCTGGCTGATCTCAAAGTTCAGAAGTTCTTCAGTTAAATGTGTTCAGTCAGTGTGGTTTATCAGTATGTGACTCCTACAGCGATTAACCTGTTATTATATTATTATATTATATCATTATAAAGGTGTTTATGTACCTGTAATCTTCCTTTAGTTTGTTTAACCTTCAGTTCAGAACACAGTCGTCTGTTCATGTTTAGTTTCATTTTCTTCATGTAAGAAAAAACAAAAAGCTGTTGAATCATCTTAAACTTTATTTTAACTTTATTTAATAAATGTTAGAACTTAAAGACACTTTAGTGTTAAACTGGAGGTTTTAGAGAAAATAAAACAACGACATAAAAATATTCTGCATCTGAACTCTGAAAGTCAGCTGAGATTTTAAAGTTAAAAAAGATCTTTTTAGATTTACAACCTATTTACATTTAAAATGTGTTTAATGTTTGCTTTAATATCTAATATATATATATATATATGTATATATATATATATATATATATGTATATATATCTATATGTATATATATGTATATATATATATATATATGTATATGTATATGTATATATATGTATATATATATATATATATATATATGTATATGTATATGTATATATATGTATATATATATATATATATATATATATATATATATATATATATATATACACATATGTATATATATATATATACACATATGTATATATATATATATATACACATATGTATATATATATATATACAGATATGTATATATATATATATACACATATGTATATATATATATATGTGTAGATATACACACATATATATGTTGTTGTTTGTTCTGGTACGTATTAATAATGTAAAACATTTTGAGCTGTTAGTTTGTTTATTATATTAATAAATAAACCTTAAAGTTATTAGCTTTAAATCAAACACTTTAATAAAAAAGCAAAACTAAGATATCAAGTTTTCAGTTTATTTGTACGAATCAAACGAACTGATCGACAGATGATCAATATATCAGAATCCTCCAACAGAAATCATGTTATTGTATTATTCATCAGAAACTTCAACACATGGTCTATGTGTCTGATTTGATCACATTTAAACATCCAATAATGAACAGCTGACATTGTTTATACTCTGATTATATCATCACTCATTAAGACTGATCAGATAAAAACATTCATGTTAAAGTGATTAATAGATGCATCAGATTACTGTTTATGAACATTAACAAAAAAATGTTTAAAAACTGAATGAATTAATGCTCATTACTTTTCAGTAGAAGCTCAAATCAATAACTTGTAAATACAATACAAACAAATATGATCATATGAATATATGGACAGTAAGTCACCGAGTCATAGTGTGTGTAATATCGTCTAAAGCAGGAATCAGAAACCTTTACTGTCTTAAAGGGACTGTTAGTTAGAATCCTAATGTGTTGTTAACAGCTTCACCTGTGTCCGTTAAGTCAACTAAAGTCAGCGTCCTGTTGCTGGCGCTTGTGCTCGCTCTACATAGACATGAAGGAGCATCACTCAACACAGTGAGGAGACACACGTCAGCTAAAAGCACAATATCACTCTATATTTCAGCTGCTTGGCAGTAATGTTAGCTGACCAGACCAAGGTCACAAAGGTATTTGAGCCTTTATAACGAAGGTAACACACCTGTTGGGTCTAATTCAGAGAGGAGCTGAGTACAGACGAGAGGCAGGACACTGAAGAATCGTCTGGAGGAGATTTGATTAGAAGCTTCCAATGTGTTTGTTCTGAAAATGTCTTTCAATTACTTTTTTGTTGTTTGCTAATTTCTCGCCGCAGAAAGCAAACTAATCTGTCCACGCTCTGTTAAACTCTCCTTTTTCCTCTGAGACTCTTCTCTCTTTCTTGGGGGGATTTGTAAACCTGCTGTAGCTGAAGGAACTCCAGACGAGCCAACGCTATTGAGGATCGGCAAAATTAGAGGATAAGTGACGTGTCGTAGACGAACGTAGACTATGACACAGTTCAGTTGACTGAAATGTTAAAACTTGTTTTATTAGTCTGTGTAAAGGTTAGGGATGCACCGATCCAACGTTTTCAGTCTCGACACCGACACCTGGGCTTTGGGTATCAGCTGATACCGAGTACTGATCTGATACCAGTGATTGATTAATCATCTGTATGCCTCACTGTGTGTTAGAGACTGGAATCATTCTGTTATGTGTAAGACGACATCCGGCTGGACTTAAACATTGTTTTACTAACTTTGTAAAACAAAATGTGATTAATAAACACATAGATAACATAAATCTGGTGAAGGTATTTAGTATTAAATTAATAAATCGTTCACCAACATCTTGGCAAAAAAATCTTCAAAATTAAGAGGAATTATAATTCAAGCGTAAACCTTTTTAATGCAATTACAAATTAGTCAAAACTTAAACAGGAATTAAAATATAATATATATCCAGTATATAATGTATATGGTATATAAACATTGAATTGAATAGATCGGACTCGACTACGTTGTCACGGGGGTATAATAACTATTATTCATTTCTATATCATTTTTTTGTCAGAGGCGCAGGGAGTCACTGGAGAGCTGACATACATGAAACCTGCCTTGGCGGAGCTCTGCGCTCTCTGAGTGCACTTCTAGTTTTATTTAATCATCCATCTTATCAGTGCCACTGCAGCCAGACACAGTGAGAAACAGATGATTTTATACTTATGAATCTTTAACAAACGGCAAATTCTTTCCCAATCTCTGTAACCTGCGCCGCCGCCGCCTGGCCGAGCCTTCCGGAACATCACATCGGTGAAGTGATGTCCTTCGTTAGCTGTGACCATCTCATCTATTTGATCCAGGAGGTTTCTAACCTGCACCCTGTTTCCTCTCTGACGGTTGTCAAACACATGGTATCTACCACCACACATGGAGACCAGTTCTGACACGTCACTGTTGGACTGGATCAGACCAGCAATGGACTGACCTCCTAGCTGGTCTCCATGAGTGAAAAGCACCATGGAGTACCTACAAGCTCCACTGCCAAACAGTTTAAGAAGTAGCTCAAACAGTTTGACGTCTGTTGTGGTGATGCTGCCTATTCTGACCACGATGACGAGGGCATGTGGTCCTGGACTGGCCTTCACTATAAACCTCATGATCTCCTTGTACAGCTGTTCAGGAGTCAGACCTTCATCAGTGAATCCTGGAGTGTCGACCACTGTGACGTCACGACCCTCCACCACGGCTGATTTAGAGACCGTCTCAGTACTGACTGAATCAAAACCACCGGCTGATCTGAACTGATCTGATCCCAGGATGGTGTTTCCTGATGAGCTCCTTCCTCCTCCCGGCAGGCCGAGCAGAACCATCCTCCTGTCTTTGAAGAAAGAAAACACAGAGATGTTGCAAGTCGCCCAAATGCAGTTAATTGCCATAACGTTACTCGACAAGCGCTCATAGAAGACTACACAGGGTATGATATATCACCTGAGTTAGTCACAGCTTTGGCTCTGGATACACACAGAATATGTGAAAATGATATAAGGTGATACCTGGTGAATCAGGTTGCTGGATTCTGAGGTGGCCTGACTTGATCAGCAGCTCTCTGACTTGCTCCTGCTCCCGTCCTCCTTCTTCATTGTTGAACAGATGATACTTCCCTGAAAATGTAGTAACGTGTTCTTCAAAGAGAAAGTCCTCCAAAGACCTGTCCTTTAAAGCATCGCCACCTGTGAAGAGCAGGTGACACTTTTTGAACTCCTGAGGCCCGAGGACTCTGTTGACTGCCATCAGGACCTTCGCTTGCTCTTTGGTGAACCGTCCAACACTGAACACCACCAGGAAAAGACGAGGTCTGGAGGACTGCAGGAGGTCCCGACACCAGGTCTGGATCTCCATCTCAGATCCTAATATTCCTGGAGTGTCGATCACGGAGATCTGTTTCCCAAACACAGTTTCAGTTGCCTCGGAGATTTGTGTCGTCACCGATCTGAAGGCTTGTCTTGACTCGAACGCTGGTCGTCCCAGGATGGTGTTTCCTGAAGCACTTTTACCAACTCCAGTGTTTCCCAGAAGGACGATGACGAGACTCGGATCCATGACTGGGTGACAATAAACCTGCTGAAGACAACAGAAAGGACACAGTGAGTGGTGAATGAAAAAAACATTATGAACCTCCTAGAACCCTTAGGACATCTGGGACTAGAACCCTTAGGACATCTGGGACTAGAACCTTTAGGGCATCTGGGACTAGAACCTTTAGGGCATCTGGGACTAGAACCCTTAGAACATCTGGGACTAGAACCCTTAGAAACATCTGGGACTAGAACCCTTAGACACATCTGGGACTAGAACCCTTAGGACATCTGGGACTAGAACCCTTAGAACATCTGGGACTAGAACCCTTAGAAACATCTGGGACTAGAACCCTTAGAACATCTGGGACTAGAACCCTTAGAAACATCTGGGACTAGAACCCTTAGAAACATCTGGGACTAGAACCCTTAGAAACATCTGGGACTAGAACCCTTAGAAAC
Organism: Sebastes fasciatus; assembly: GCF_043250625.1. Lineage (NCBI taxonomy): Eukaryota > Metazoa > Chordata > Actinopteri > Perciformes > Sebastidae > Sebastes > Sebastes fasciatus. Next base: position 477,546 of record NC_133810.1, read on the forward strand.
ATCTGGGACTAGAACCCTTAGAACATCTGGGACTAGAACCCTTAGAAATATCTGGGACTAGAACCTTTAGAACATCTGGGACTAGAACCCTTAGAACATCTGGGACTAGAACCTTTAGGGCATCTGGGACTAGAACCCTTATGGATCCAGCTCTCATCCTGGTTTCATTGAGCCGTGCAGAGGCGCAGACACACGTTGGTGACATTGCACACTGTTAACAACATGTTTTAACTGGATACGTGTTCTTAGTCATCGGACGCCTGGATTGTATTACTTTCAAAAACAATCCGTAGCCAAAATATGGCTTCTAATAACTCTGAAGACTATATTCTGCTCCAAAAAGCAAACAAAAAGATAACTGACCTTAAGGAGGATATCCAACGGCTTTCGGCTGAACTCAGAAAGAAAGATTCCCTTTTGTCCAGCTTCATGGAGGTGGCCTCGGGCCAGTCCAAACAAATAGCCTCACTCAACACAACCATCCAGGAAACTGTTATGTTGGATACCTCCACCTGCCTACGGCCTTCCTCCTGCTCGACTCCTCATCACCATCCGTCGTGGTCTGAGGTTGTGGTCCGCGGTCGCAAGGGACACATGGACGGGGGATTCACCAGCTCGCCTAAGCCTGTCCAACCGCTACGCACCCCTGTCCGATGATGCTCCAGTCCACCCAGCTGATCCCCCCGAGGCTCAGACTCGTCCGGACCTGGACCCTCGTCCGAGAACACAGCCGGCTCCTGCCGACACCGCATCCTCGCCCCTGGTGGCTCGCCGCTCCACTGTGAAGCCGGATCAACGGCGTTCATCTCGGCTCATAACTTCATCCTCCCGTCACAAACTCCTGAAAGAGGCCGTGATGAGACGCTCTGGAAGTTTCCCCTGCTCTGAGCCGGCAGAAACATCCTCTCCTTACTCTGCAGACACTGCCTCACCACAACACTCGCCTGCTTGGTCACCACATCCACAATCCCCATCATCTCCTCATCCACTCTCCCCCCAACCACCTTAATAGTTAGGGACTCCATAACCAGGAATATCCGCTTCTTCAACGCAGTCACTCACTGCTTCCCTGGAGCCACGGTCCCGGTCATCCGAGATCAACTCCCTGGGCTACTGCGTTCACTCCCGTCCTCTATCAACCGAGTGATCGTTCATGTGGGGTCTAATGATACGGCTCGCCAGCAGTCTGAACTGACAAAAAATGCTTTTAAGGACCTTTTTAACTTTTTAAGTACTTGTGGAAAATCAGTTTTTATCTCTGGCCCTATCCCCACACTGGACCATGGAGCAGGGCGCTTCAGCAGGATCCTCAGCCTCCACACATGGCTGAAATGCGCCTGCAGAGTGCACAACATAGGTTTTATCGACAATTTTAACTTATTTTGGAATCGTTTGTCCCTCTGCAGGACTGACGGAGTGCACCCCAACAGGCTGGGTAGCCGAATGCTAGCGGCTAACCTGCAGCACCGTATTCAGTGTTCTCCACATGATTGACTGTTTACATCTCACACAATCACACGATTCTTCTTCTCTGACGTCATCTCAGGCCTCTGTTTCTAGTGCTAGCGCCCCCTACTGTCCTCCACCGGCATCCATCTCGCCCACTAGCTCCACTCACCAGTGTATAACACACTACACAGCCTCTAACACCCTGTTAGGATTACTCCTAGATTAAACATTGAATATCCCAAAAGTTCTGCACTAATATCAGATTCAGCATATGTCTCAAGTCCCATATGTCCTCAAAGGATCTCCACTATTAATAGACCAAGGTCCCTAAAGTTAAAACCTGGTGGTATTAACCATCAGAACCTGCTATATTGCATGCTGCTTCCCACTGCAACTACAGATCCTGAACCTGTTAGAGCTCATATTGCTTTGCTTAATGTGAGGTCAGTCTCCAATAAAACATGACATCTGGAACTAGAACCCATAGGACATCTGGGACTAGAACCCTTAGGACATCTGGGACTAGAACCCTTAAAACATCTGGGACTAGAACCCTTAGGACATCTGGGACTAGAACCCATAGGACATCTGGGACTAGAACCCTTAGGACATCTGGAACTAGAACCCTTAAAACATCTGGGACTAGAACCCTTAGGACATCTGGGACTAGGACTCTTAGGACATCTGGGACTAGAACCCATAGGACATCTGGGACTAGGACTCTTAGGACATCTGGGACTAGAACCCTTAGGACATCTGGGACTAGGACTCTTAGGACATCTGGGACTAGGACTCTTAGGACATCTGGGACTAGAACCCTTAGGACATCTGGGACTAGGACTCTTAGGACATCTGGGACTAGAACCCTTAGGACATCTGGGACTAGGACTCTTAGGACATCTGGGACTAGAACCCTTAGGACATCTGGAACTAGAACCCTTAAAACATCTGGGACTAGAACCCTTAGGGCATCTGGGACTAGAACCCTTAAGACATCTGGGACTAGAACCCATAGGGCATCTGGGACTAGAACCCTTAGGACATCTGGAACTAGAACCCTTAAAACATCTGGGACTAGAACCCTTAGGACATCTGGGACTAGGACTCTTAGGACATCTGGGACTAGAACCCTTAGGACATCTGGAACTAGAACCCTTAAAACATCTGGGACTAGAACCCTTAGGACATCTGGGACTAGGACTCTTAGGACATCAGGGACTAGAACCCTTAGGACATCTGGGACTAAAACCCTTAGGGCATCTGGGACTAGAACCCTTAGAACATCTGGGACTAGAACCCTTAGGGCATCTAGGACTAGAACCCTTAGGGCATCTGGGACTAGAACCCTTAAGACATCTGGGACTAGAACCCATAGGGCATCTGGGACTAGAACCCTTAGGGCATCTGGGACTAGAAGCCTTGGGGCATCTGGGACTAGATGTCCTAAGGGTTCTAGTTCCAAGACCGTTGCTATGTATAACAGACTGTTTCTATGTATGACAGACCGTTTCTATATATAGCAGACCGTTGCTACGTATAACAGACCGTTGCTACGTATAACAGACCGTAGCTACGTATAACAGACCGTTGCTACGTATAGCAGACCGTTGCTACGTATAGCAGACCGTTGCTACGTATAACAGACCGTTGCTACGTATAACAGATCGTTGCTATGTATAACAGACCGTTGCTATGTATAACAGACCGTTGCTATGTATAACAGACCGTTGCTACGTATAACAGACCGTTGCTACGTATAACAGACCATTGCTACGTATAACAGACCGTTGCTATGTATAATAGATCGTTGCTATATATAACAGACCGTTGCTACGTATAACAGACCGTAGCTATGTATAACAGACCGTTGCTATGTATAATAGATCGTTGCTACATATAACAGACCGTTGCTACGTATAACAGACCATTGCTAAGTATAACAGACCGTTGCTACGTATAACAGACCGTTGCTATGGCTATGTATAACAGATCGTTGCTATGTATAACAGACCGTTGGTACGTATAACAAACCATTGCTACGTATAACAGATCGTTGCTACGTATAACAGACCGTTGGTACGTATAATAGATCGTTGCTATATATAACAGACCGTTGCTACGTATAACAGACCGTAGCTATGTATAACAGACCGTTGCTATGTATAATAGATCGTTGCTACATATAACAGACCGTTGCTACGTATAACAGACCATTGCTAAGTATAACAGACCGTTGCTACGTATAACAGACCGTTGCTATGGCTATGTATAACAGATCGTTGCTATGTATAACAGACCGTTGGTACGTATAACAAACCATTGCTACGTATAACAGATCGTTGCTACGTATAACAGACCGTTGGTACGTATAACAGATCTTTGCTATGTAAAACAGACCGTTGCTATGTATAACAGACTGTTGCTATGGGCGCAGCTCTGATGTCAGACTCCGGAGGACCATTTTTGTGTCGAAAATATTGATGTCTTCACAAAAATGACCGTTTGGCTGTACATTATCCCATACTTATATTATATGTTTATATTATCTGATAATAATAATACTTATTATTATGTATATTTTATATGTTTATATTGTCTGATAATAATAGATATTATTATATTATATGTTTTATCTGATAATAATAGATGTTATACTATATGTCTATATTATCTGATAATATTTATTATATTATATATTATGTTTATTATCTGATAATAGTAACACATATTAATATATTAGATATTATATGTTTATATGATCTGATAAAAATAGATATTATTATATTATGTATTATCTGATAATATTTATTATATTATATGTATTATCTGATAATAATATTTATTATTATATTATATGTTATATGTTTATATTATCTGATAATAACAGATATTATTATATTATATGTTTATATTATCTGATAATAACAGATATTATTATATTATATGTTTATATTATCTGATAATAACAGATATTATTATATTATGTTATATTATCTGATAATATTTATTATTATATTATATATTATCTGATAATAGTAATACATATTAATATATTAGATATTATATGTTTATATGATCTGATAAAAATAGATATTATTATATTATGTATTATCTGATAATAACAGATATTATTATATTATATATTATATGTTTATATGATCTGATAAAAATAGATATTATTATATTATGTATTATCTGATAATATTTATTATTATATTTTATGTTATATGTTTATATTATCTGATAATAACAGATATTATTATATTATATATTAAATGTTTATATTATGTGATAATATTCCCCTCTTTCTCTCTGCGCGCTCCCGAGAGGTGCGTGCAGCGGCCACTTTCAGCGCATGCGCGCGGTGCAGACAGACCAGCAGAAAAGATCTGAACAGAAATGAGACTTTTATTTTTCTGAGTTTGATTTCCTGCTTTAGTATGAAAACATGAAACAGGTTTTAATCTGTTAGAGAAAAATAACCATAAAAACTGAGTTCTGTTTCCAGGTTTAATTTAATAAGATGATAAACAGACCTCTCTCTCTATATATAAATATATAAACAAATATGTATATATATACAGATACATAATGTTTATATATCAAGACAAACTCACGTGAAAGCAGCACGCACGATGTCGACGTTGTTTCTCCGGTTGTTCTTCCTCAAAGCTGGACTCATAACGCCCTAACGACGGAGAGAGGGGCGGACCTACAAAATAAAAGCACCAGATAGATGTCTGTTAAGTCTGTGATACATCACATACAGATATGAGCTCTCTTTCTCCATCTGGTCTACTTCATCATCCCTTCATCATTATTCATTACTCTAGTTATGTTTATATCACAGAGGCTATATGTTAATATACACTCACCGGCCACTTTATTAGGTACACCTTGCTAGTACCAGGTGGTATCCTCTTTATTAGGTACACCTTGCTAGTACCAGGTGGTATCCTCTTTATTAGGTACACCTTGCTAGTACCGGGTGGTCTCCTCTTTATTAGGTACACCTTGCTAGTACCAGGTGGTGTCCTCTTTATTAGGTACACCTTGCTAGTACCAGGTGGTATCCTCTTTATTAGGTACACCTTGCTAGTACCAGGTGGTATCCTATTTATTAGGTACACCTTGCTAGTACCGGGTGGTCTCCTCTTTATTAGGTACACCTTGCTAGTACCGGGTGGTCTCCTCTTTATTAGGTACACCTTGCTAGTACCAGGTGGTATCCTCTTTATTAGGTACACCTTGCTAGTACCGGGTGGTATCCTCTTTATTAGGTACACCTTGCTAGTACCAGGTGGTATCCTCTTTATTAGGTACACCTTGCTAGTACCGGGTGGTATCCTCTTTATTAGGTACACCTTGCTAGTACCAGGTGGTATTCTCTTTATTAGGTACACCTTGCTAGTACCAGGTGGTATCCTCTTTATTAGGTACACCTTGCTAGTACCGGGTGGTCTCCTCTTTATTAGGTACACCTTGCTAGTACCGGGTGGTATCCTCTTTATTAGGTACACCTTGCTAGTACCAGGTGGTATCCTCTTTATTAGGTACACCTTGCTAGTACCGGGTGGTATCCTCTTTATTAGGTACACCTTGCTAGTACCAGGTGGTATCCTCTTTATTAGGTACACCTTGCTAGTACCGGGTGGTCTCCTCTTTATTAGGTACACCTTGCTAGTACCGGGTGGTCTCCTCTTTATTAGGTACACCTTGCTAGTACCAGGTGGTATCCTCTTTATTAGGTACACCTTGCTAGTACCAGGTGGTATCCTCTTTATTAGGTACACCTTGCTAGTACCGGGTGGTATCCTCTTTATTAGGTACACCTTGCTAGTACCAGGTGGTATTCTCTTTATTAGGTACACCTTGCTAGTACCAGGTGGTATCCTCTTTATTAGGTACACCTTGCTAGTACCAGGTGGTGTCCTCTTTATTAGGTACACCTTGCTAGTACCAGGTGGTGTCCTCTTTATTAGGTACACCTTGCTAGTACCAGGTGGTGTCCTCTTTATTAGGTACACCTTGCTAGTACCAGGTGGTGTCCTCTTTATTAGGTACACCTTGCTAGTACCAGGTGGTATCCTCTTTATTAGGTACACCTTGCTAGTACCAGGTGGTGTCCTCTTTATTAGGTACACCTTGCTAGTACCAGGTGGTATCCTCTTTATTAGGTACACCTTGCTAGTACCAGGTGGTATCCTCTTTATTAGGTACACCTTGTTAGTACCAGGTGGTGTCCTCTTTATTAGGTACACCTTGCTAGTACCAGGTGGTGTCCTCTTTATTAGGTACACCTTGCTAGTACCGGGTGGTATCCTCTTTATTAGGTACACCTTGCTAGTACCGGGTGGTATCCTCTTTATTAGGTACACCTTGCTAGTACCGGGTGGTATCCTCTTTATTAGGTACACCTTGCTAGTACCGGGTGGTATCCTCTTTATTAGGTACACCTTGCTAGTACCGGGTGGTATCCTCTTTATTAGGTACACCTTGCTAGTACCGGGTGGTATCCTCTTTATTAGGTACACCTTGCTAGTACCGGGTGGTATCCTCTTTATTAGGTACACCTTGCTAGTACCGGGTGGTCTCCTCTTTATTAGGTACACCTTGCTAGTACCAGGTGGTATCCTCTTTATTAGGTACACCTTGTTAGTACCAGGTGGTATCCTCTTTATTAGGTACACCTTGCTAGTACCAGGTGGTGTCCTCTTTATTAGGTACACCTTGCTAGTACCAGGTGGTATCCTCTTTATTAGGTACACCTTGTTAGTACCAGGTGGTATCCTCTTTATTAGGTACACCTTGCTAGTACCAGGTGGTGTCCTCTTTATTAGGTACACCTTGCTAGTACCGGGTGGTATCCTCTTTATTAGGTACACCTTGTTAGTACCAGGTGGTGTCCTCTTTATTAGGTACACCTTGCTAGTACCGGGTGGTATCCTCTTTATTAGGTACACCTTGCTAGTACCAGGTGGTGTCCTCTTTATTAGGTACACCTTGCTAGTACCGGGTGGTCTCCTCTTTATTAGGTACACCTTGTTAGTACCAGGTGGTATCCTCTTTATTAGGTACACCTTGCTAGTACCAGGTGGTATCCTCTTTATTAGGTACACCTTGCTAGTACCGGGTGGTATCCTCTTTATTAGGTACACCTTGCTAGTACCGGGTGGTATCCTCTTTATTAGGTACACCTTGCTAGTACCAGGTGGTCTCCTCTTTATTAGGTACACCTTGCTAGTACCAGGTGGTATCCTCTTTATTAGGTACACCTTGCTAGTACCGGGTGGTCTCCTCTTTATTAGGTACACCTTGCTAGTACCGGGTGGTCTTCATCTGCTTCCAGGTTGGACGTGTTGTGTGTTCAGAGATGGTATTCTGCATACCTTGGTTGTAACGAGTGGTTATTTGAGTTCCTGTTGCCTTTCTATCATCTCCAACCACTCTGCCCATTCTCCTCTGACCTCTGACATCAACAAGGCATTTCACTGGATCTGTTCTCTTGTTGGGACCATTCTCTGTAAACCCTAGAGATGGTTGTGGTGTAAATCCCAGTAGATCAGCAGTTTAATACTCAGACCAGCCCGTCTGGCACCAACAACCATGCCACGTTCAAAGTCACTTAAATCCCCTTTCTTCCCCATTCTGATGCTCGGTTTGAACTTCAGCAAGTCGTCTTCACCACGTCTAGATGACGTAATGCATTGAGTTGCTGCCATGTGATTGATGATTAGCTATTTGTGTTAACAAGCAATGGAACAGGTGTGCCTAATAAAGTGACCGGTGAGTGTATATATTCACTAGTTGTGTTTTATTGTGTACTTTCTGTTTGATTAGTTCTCAGTTTAATTCCCATTAATGCACAACATGTTCTGGAGTGGTAACCGTAACCTGACCTTCGTTGAGGGAAAGTGAAAGCAGAGTTAAGAGACACCATCTTAAATTCATTTAACAGATCGAACAAACAAAATGGACGTCTGAGTTCATGCAGACATAAAAAAAGAAGCTGGGTGGATTCTGGTCCTACTCTTCAAAATAAAAGTCAGACACACAAAGAGAAACACAAGTATTTCAACAGGAGTCTGAAGTCTGAACAGTTTGAGTTCTACTGACTGATGGCAGTTTACAGGTTTAATGTGACTGTTCACTTATTCTCACCATTACCTCTAGTTAGGGCAGCGTAGTACACTTTATTCATACACACACACACAGTATACTATATACACTGTATATATATATATTTACACATAAAGTACGTATTTAAATATATATGTAGGTATGTGTATACATATACATGTTCTGTATATGTATGTATGTATGTATCTATGTACATATACATAAATACATACTAGGGTCATCAAACATGTCCGGTCATAGACCTGCTCTTTATATAAAGCGTCTTGAGATAACTTCTGTTGTGATTTGACGCTATACAAAAACAAATTGAATTGAATTGAATTGAATCAAAGATAACTCGTTAACGCATATTTGTTTGAATGCCACTAATTTCTTCAACACAACTTGTGATTTTTAGGTCGTAGATAAACTGTGTGAGAACGGAACAAAAGGAAAGAGTTAAATCAGAGACTCCTGTTGTAAATATTACAGCCGGGTTCAAAACGTTAGTTAGTCAGTTAATGATGACATCATTATGGGTGGTTATAGTTAGCATTATTAGCATCTACCATCACAATCACTGATTTAATGCACCACCCGACTGGTTCCACTTCAGACTGGTTCCACTTAAGACTGGTTCCAGTGGGACTTCAGACTGGTTCCAGTGGGACTTCAGGCTGGTTCCACTTCAGACTGGTTCCACTTCAGACTGGTTCCACTTCAGACTGGTTCCACTTAAGACTGGTTCCAGTGGGACTCCAGTGGGACTTCAGACTGGTTCCAGTGGGACTTCAGACTGGTTCCAGTGGGACTTCAGACTGGTTCCAGTGGGACTTCAGACTGGTTCCAGTGGGCCTTCAGATTGGACTTCAGGCTGGTTCCAGTGGGACTTTAGACTGGTTCCAGTGGGACTTCAGACTGGTTCCAGTGGGACTTCAGGCTGGACTTCAGACTGGTTCCAGTGGGCCTTCAGACTGGTTCCAGTGGGACTTCAGACTGGTTCCAGTGGGACTTCAGACTGGACTTCAGGCTGATTCCAGTGGGACTTCAGACTGGTTCCAGTGGGACTTCAGACTGGACTTCAGGCTGGTTCCAGTGGGACTTCAGACTGGTTCCAGTGGGACTTCAGGCTGGACTTCAGACTGGTTCCAGTGGGACTTCAGGCTGGTTCCAGTGGGACTTCAGACTGGTTCCAGTGGGACTTCAGACTGGTTCCAGTGGGACTTCAGGCTGGTTCCAGTGGGACTTCAGACTGGTTCCAGTGGGACTTTAGACTGGTTCCAGTGGGACTTCAGACTGGTTCCAGTAGGACTTCAGACTGGTTCCAGTGGGACTCCAGTGGGACTTCAGGATGGTTCCAGTGGGACTTCAGACTGGTTCCAGTGGGACTTCAGGCTGGTTCCAGTGGGACTTCAGACTGGTTCCAGTGGGACTTCAGACTGGTTCCAGTGGGACTTCAGACTGGTTCCAGTGGGACTCCAGTGGGACTTCAGACTGGTTCCAGTGGGACTCCAGTGGGACGTCAGGCTGGTTCCAGTGGGACTTCAGACTGGTTCCAGTGGGACTTCAGACTGGTTCCAGTGGGACTCCAGTGGGACTTCAGACTGGTTCCACTTAGGACTGGTTCCAGTGGGACTTCAGACTGGTTCCAGTGGGACTTCAGATCGGACTTCAGACTGGTTCCAGTGGGACTTCAGATCGGACTTCAGACTGGTTCCAGTGGGACTTCAGACTGGACTTCAGACTGGTTCCAGTGGGACTTCAGATTGGACTTCAGACTGGTTCCATAGGGACTTCAGACTGGACTTCAGACTGGTTCCAGTGGGACTTCAGACTGGTTCCAGTGGGACTTCAGACTGGACTTCAGGCTGGTTCCAGTGGGACTTCAGACTGGTTCCAGTGGGACTTCAGACTGATTCCAGTGGGACTTCAGACTGGACTTCAGACTGGTTCCAGTGGGACTTCAGACTGGAATTCAGGCTGGTTCCAGTGGGACTTCAGACTGGTTCCAGTGGGACTTCAGACTGGTTCCAGTGGGACTTCAGACTGGACTTCAGGCTGGTTCCAGTAGGACTTCAGACTGGTTCCAGTGGGACTTCAGACTGGACTTCAGGCTGGTTCCAGTAGGACTTCAGACTGGTTCCAGTGGGACTCCAGACTGGTTCCAGTAGGACTTCAGGCTGGTTCCAGTGGGACTCCAGACTGGTTCCAGTAGGACTTCAGGCTGGTTCCAGTAGGATTTCAGACTGGTTCCAGTGGGACTTCAGGCTGGTTCCAGTAGGACTTCAGACTGGTTCCAGTGGGACTTCAGACTGGACTTCAGACTGGTTCCAGTGGGACTTCAGATTGGACTTCAGACTGGTTCCAGTGGGACTTCAGACTGGACTTCAGACTGGTTCCAGTGGGACTTCAGACTGGACTTCAGACTGGTTCCAGTGGGACTTCAGACTGGACTTCAGACTGGTTCCAGTGGGACTTCAGGCTGGTTCCAGTAGGACTTCAGACTGGTTCCAGTGGGACTTCAGACTGGACTTCAGACTGGTTCCAGTGGGACTTCAGACTGGACTTCAGACTGGTTCCAGTGGGACTTCAGACTGGTTCCAGTGGGACTTCAGACTGGACTTCAGGCTGGTTCCAGTGGGACTTCAGACTGGTTCCAGTGGGACCAGTAGGACTTCAGACTGGTTCCAGTGGGACTTCAGACTGGTTCCAGTGGGACTTCAGACTGGTTCCAGTGGGACTCCAGTGGGACTTCAGACTGGTTCCACTTAGGACTGGTTCCAGTGGGACTTCAGACTGGTTCCAGTGGGACTTCAGATCGGACTTCAGACTGGTTCCAGTGGGACTTCAGATCGGACTTCAGACTGGTTCCAGTGGGACTTCAGACTGGACTTCAGACTGGTTCCAGTGGGACTTCAGATTGGACTTCAGACTGGTTCCATAGGGACTTCAGACTGGACTTCAGACTGGTTCCAGTGGGACTTCAGACTGGTTCCAGTGGGACTTCAGACTGGACTTCAGGCTGGTTCCAGTGGGACTTCAGACTGGTTCCAGTGGGACTTCAGACTGATTCCAGTGGGACTTCAGACTGGACTTCAGACTGGTTCCAGTGGGACTTCAGACTGGACTTCAGGCTGGTTCCAGTGGGACTTCAGACTGGTTCCAGTGGGACTTCAGACTGGTTCCAGTGGGACTTCAGACTGGACTTCAGGCTGGTTCCAGTAGGACTTCAGACTGGTTCCAGTGGGACTTCAGACTGGACTTCAGGCTGGTTCCAGTAGGACTTCAGACTGGTTCCAGTGGGACTCCAGACTGGTTCCAGTAGGACTTCAGGCTGGTTCCAGTGGGACTCCAGACTGGTTCCAGTAGGACTTCAGGCTGGTTCCAGTAGGATTTCAGACTGGTTCCAGTGGGACTTCAGGCTGGTTCCAGTAGGACTTCAGACTGGTTCCAGTGGGACTTCAGACTGGACTTCAGACTGGTTCCAGTGGGACTTCAGATTGGACTTCAGACTGGTTCCATAGGGACTTCAGACTGGACTTCAGACTGGTTCCAGTGGGACTTCAGACTGGTTCCAGTGGGACTTCAGACTGGACTTCAGGCTGGTTCCAGTGGGACTTCAGGCTGGTTCCAGTGGGACTTCAGACTGGTTCCAGTGGGACTTCAGACTGATTCCAGTGGGACTTCAGACTGGACTTCAGACTGGTTCCAGTGGGACTTCAGACTGGACTTCAGGCTGGTTCCAGTGGGACTTCAGACTGGTTCCAGTGGGACTTCAGACTGGTTCCAGTGGGACTTCAGACTGGACTTCAGGCTGGTTCCAGTAGGACTTCAGACTGGTTCCAGTGGGACTTCAGACTGGACTTCAGGCTGGTTCCAGTAGGACTTCAGACTGGTTCCAGTGGGACTCCAGACTGGTTCCAGTAGGACTTCAGGCTGGTTCCAGTGGGACTCCAGACTGGTTCCAGTAGGACTTCAGGCTGGTTCCAGTAGGATTTCAGACTGGTTCCAGTGGGACTTCAGGCTGGTTCCAGTAGGACTTCAGACTGGTTCCAGTGGGACTTCAGGCTGGTTCCAGTGGGACTTCAGGCTGGTTCCAGTAGGACTTCAGGCTGGTTCCAGTAGGACTCCAGACTGGTTCCAGTAGGACTTCAGGCTGGTTCCAGTAGGACTTCAGACTGGTTCCAGTGGGACTTCAGGCTGGTTCCAGTAGGACTTCAGGCTGGTTCCAGTGGGACTTCAGGCTGGTTCCAGTGGGACTTCAGACTGGATCCAGTGGGACTTCAGACTGGTTCCAGTAGGACTTCAGACTGGTTCCAGTAGGACTTCAGACTGGTTCCAGTGGGACTTCAGACTGGTTCCAGTGGGACTCCAGACTGGTTCCAGTGGGACTTCAGGCTGGTTCCAGTGGGACTTCAGGCTGGTTCCAGTGGGACTTCAGACTGGTTCCAGTAGGACTTCAGACTGGTTCCAGTGGGACTTCAGACTGGTTCCAGTGGGACTTCAGACTGGTTCCAGTGGGACTCCAGACTGGTTCCAGTGGGACTTCAGACTGGTTCCAGTGGGACTCCAGACTGGTTCCAGTGGGACTTCAGGATGGTTCCAGTGGGACTTCAGACTGGTTCCAGTGGGACTTCAGGCTGGTTCCAGTGGGACTTCAGGCTGGTTCCAGTGGGACTTCAGGCTGGTTCCAGTGGGACTTCAGACTGGTTCCAGTGGGACTTCAGACTGGTTCCAGTGGGACTTCAGACTGGTTCCAGTGGGACTTCAGACTGGTTCCAGTGGGACTCCAGACTGGTTCCAGTGGGACTTCAGACTGGTTCCAGTGGGACTCCAGACTGGTTCCAGTGGGACTTCAGGATGGTTCCAGTGGGACTTCAGAATGGTTCCAGTGGGACTTCAGACTGGTTCCAGTGGGACTCCAGACTGGTTCCAGTGGGACTTCAGGATGGTTCCAGTGGGACTCCAGACTGGTTCCAGTGGGACTTCAGAATGGTTCCAGTGGGACTTCAGGCTGGTTCCAGTGGGACTTCAGGCTGGTTCCAGTGGGACTTCAGACTGGTTCCAGTGGGACTTCAGACTGGTTCCAGTGGGACTCCAGACTGGTTCCAGTGGGACTTCAGACTGGTTCCAGTGGGACTTCAGGCTGGTTCCAGTGGGACTTCAGACTGGTTCCAGTGGGACTTCAGACTGGTTCCAGTGGGACTCCAGACTGGTTTCCTGTCAGTAGTGTTTGTTAAATCAGAGTTTAGTCTCTTCTCTTATTTCTAGCAGGTAGTGTTTATGTCTAACTGATAATCAGTTGTATGATGTAGAGAATAGGAGCTCTGTGTACTCTGAGTAAAGGTTTTATTATTTTATAGAGGAGCAGGAGGGCTTTTATTTGACCAGTACTCAGTGTTAGATGTTGTGCTTTTATTTTGAAAGGTCATCGTGCTGCGCATTTCTGCTCAGAGAGAGAAGAGAAGAGTCATCGTCCACTCAGCTCCTGTTTATGGTGAGTTTGTTGTTTTTAGTTCAGTAGATGATCTTTTCACACCTGAGCAGGTGTGAATACAGCATGTTTACATTATACATATATATATATATATATATATATATACATATATATACACATCAGTATGTTTTACTATGTTTTCTTCATTTCCTAGTAAGAACATACTGGGGTGTGTCTGTTACTTTCACTTTTGACTGTGATTTGGTGATCTGATGGAGGAACCAGCTGATTGTTTGAATTTATCAGAAGTTTTAAAGAGAAATCAGATTCACTAGAAGTTCATAAGAAACCAGGTTGAGGTTAGTTTAGGATGTTTTATTCTTCCACTTCTAGTTTGTTTTGTGTTTAACTCTTTATCTTATTGTAGGGTGTTTTACTCTACTAGGATTAGTCTGACTTTCTCTGTATTGTATCTGTACTGAATTAGAGTTTTCCCTCTAAAGCTCTTTGTAATGTTATTTTCCTGTATGATGGAGCGACCACTCCTCCACCTCTGCAGTAATACGTCAGTTCTCAGCGTCGTCCTTCTGTCACACCATCAAGTCCTTGAGGGCTCTCTGTGAGACTATATGAACACTTCCTGTAAGTCAGAATAAGCAAGGAGGACATGGGTGTTCAGCCTGGTATATTTTAATCTACACAGAAACATTAACATCAAGGATTTAAGATGGTACATAAAAACAAGCATTAGACTATAACACACCTGGTTTATTCATTAACCAGTTCTCTTAATGAAGCAGGTAGATGTTTTGCCATTGACCTCTATAGTCTCGTAAGGCCAGAACCTGGAAGACGTTCTAATACACAGTAAAATAAAAACCCACAATTGGCATCGTCAAGGTAACGCGATATGTCGCAGTAAACCAATTCACAGTTGATGTACGAGATCGTAATATGTGTCGGATAGTGAGGTGGGTCAGAAAAGATGGATTGTTAGCATGCAAGACTCTTTGTCTGTGGAGCATGAACTAAACACATCCAATGCAGTGAAGCCAGCTCCCCAAATATACTTTGTTTGTTTTTTAAACAGAGTTTATTATTATTGTTAATACAACTCTGACAATCCATTGCACAAACATGTTTGGACTGATAGATATCCACCCCACCCCCACCCACCCATAACAATACCCAGAGGGCACTCAAAAAAAATAATAATATATGATAAATTGTTAGAGGTCTAGGACATTACACCCTATCATCTAGGGCACTGACATGCATCAAACAAACACAGGAGTTAAGCCGAAGAGTTGAACACAAAGACAAATCAGGGGTCCTTCTCATGTTTCCTTTGAAATATTCCTGGTCAAATATACATATACATATACATACATACATACATATACACATACATACACACACACATACATCAAGTTTTAATCAGCCACAAAGTTATCTGAGTCTAAGGAATCAACCTGACTAAGAAATGGCTGCCAAATCAATGAAAGCTTGTCGGCTGACCCTTTCATAGTATACCGAATTTTCTCCAACTTAATAAAATATAAAATGTCTCTAAGCCATTGTGCAAATGTTGGAGGGTTGCAATCTTTCCATCTAATCAAAATGTGTCGTCTGGCCACCAGCGTAGCAAAAGATAGAAGGTTTAGTTAATTGTTGTTTAACGTGAAATTTTCTGGTACCACCCCAAACAAAGCAAGACAGGCTGATGGTTCTAAGGATTTGTCGGTAGTTTTGGAAAGCATGTTGAAAATTAATTGCCAAAAATTAGATAATTTAGGACAATCCCAAAACATGTGAATTAGAGTGGCCTGGCTCTGCTTGCAGCGGTCACACATGGGGTCTATATCGGATTTGAATTGGGATAGTTTAACTTTGGTCCAGTGCAGTCGGTGGAACATTTTAAACTGCATGACAGTATGTCTCATACATATGGAAGATGAATATATTCCCCTCATCATCTTTGACCAGATAGTGTCTGAAATGTCAATACCCAGGTCATCCTCCCACTGATCTTTAAGGGAGTTAAGACTTGTCATGTTTTTTCTCATTAATAAGGAATACATGTCACCTATCTTTCCCTTTCTGGATGATGTGATGTCATTGATTGAGTCTAGGAGCGTGTCTAGCGGTTGTGAAGGGAATTGATGATATTTGAAGACATGAAGCTGCGAATTTGTAGGTATCTGAAAAAGTGTAACTGAAAAAGCTCCCCAAATATCCTGACCACAACAATATCACAACAGTAAAACTCAGTGAACATTAAGAGACTGGAGAGCAGACCAGTGTCGGAGGATCGTAGTTTCCATGACGG
This sequence comes from Sebastes fasciatus, assembly GCF_043250625.1. NCBI lineage: Eukaryota > Metazoa > Chordata > Actinopteri > Perciformes > Sebastidae > Sebastes > Sebastes fasciatus. The sequence continues at coordinate 493,880 of NC_133810.1, forward strand.
GGTGTAGGGGTGGAGAAGGTGGGTTAGGTACTGGGGGGCATGGAGGGATTTGTATGTGAGAAGGAGGAGTTTATAGGTGATGTAGGACTTGATTGGAAGCCAGTGAAGGTGGATGAGTGTCGGGGTGATGTGCTACCAGAGCCTAGTGCGGGTCAGATACCCTGGCAGCTGAGTTCTGGATGTACTGGAGCCGGTCCAGGGCTTTGCTGGGTACCCCGGACCGGACTCCATTGCAGTAGTCCAGGTGGGAGGTGATGAAGGCGTGAATGAGGCTCTTAGTCACGGAGTCAGAGAGTGATGGCCGGAGGTGGGAAATGTTTTTGAGGTGGTAGAAGGCGGATTTAGTGATGGATTTGATGTGTGACTGAAATGAGAGGGTGGAGTCCAGGATGACGCCTATGTTGAGGACCTCAGAGGATGGGCAGATGGAGCTGCCATCCACGTCCAGGAGGAGATCTCCAACCTCCCGGAGCAGTGCCTCAGGGGCCACAACCATGAGGCAATGGGGCGGAGCAGGCGGTTGATGGTGGAGAACAGCATTCTCGGGTGGTTTTGCTGGTTACCGATGAGGGTGGAGTAATATTGTGATTTGGTTTGTGAGAGAACTTCCTTGTAGGAACTGACGTGGTCTTTGTAGGCCTCCAGGTGGACGGTGAAGCCGGACCGGCTGTAGAGCCTCTTCAGTCGACGACCGGAAGCCTTCATGGAGCGGAGTTCAGGAGTGAACCAAGGAGCAGGATGTGTGAAGGAGGAAGTCAGGGTTTTGGGCTAGAGAGTCCAGGCTGAGGGAAAGATCAGTGTTGAAGTGGGCTACCAGGCCATCAACCATGATGTCAGGGGGATCAGAGGCCAGATGGGTAGCTAACAGGTCTGTTAGGGCTGGTGTGCTCACTGCCTTGATGTTCCTGAACGTGATGGTGCGATTTGTGCACAGCTTGGGCAGAGGGACAGCAATGGTGAAAAGGACGGCATGATGGTCGGAGATGGCTAGGTCCGAGCACTGCAGGTCTGAGGGAGTTGTGCCAGTGGAGCATACCAGGTCCAGTGTGTGACCTTTGGTGTGGGTGGGACCTTGGACATGTTGTGTGATATTAAAGCAGTCCAGTAGTGAGAGGAAGTCAGAGGCAAACGTGCAGTTGGGGGAGTCCACATGAATGTTGAAATCTCCTATGAGGAGTGTAGATGGAGACCTGGAGCAGACAGAGGTGAGTAGCTCAGAGAGCTCCAACATGAATGTAGTGGAGGCTTTGGGGGGGGGTAAATGAGGACAACCTGGAGGTGTTGGGATCCAGCCAGAGAGAAAGCAACACATTCCAGAGAGGTGACCGTTGTTACAGGAAACTCTCTAACCAGGAAGTCAGCTCGATGGATTACTGCCAGCCCACCACCCCGACCAATGGAGCGGGGTTTCTGGATTTAGACATAACCGGGGTGTGGCTTGATTAAGTGAGATAAAGTCCTGTTGATATTGCCATGTTTCTGTTAGGCAGAGGAAATCAATGTTCCTGTCAGTGATGATGTCGTGGATAAGAAGTGCTTTATTGTTTAGGGAGCGAGCATTCTGTAGCATGAAGGTTGCAGAGTTGTGATTTGTAGATGTTGGGGCAGAGGGATTGAGGGGAACTACGTTGTCAACCCAGATGAGAGGTCTTAGATTGCCGGATTGCACGTGGAGTTTGTTGTGATGACGTCGTAGCGGTGTGGCAGAGCGCCGGTCAGAATGAATGGTGGGAATAGCATGATCGGAGTAAACAAACTTGCAACGGGCAGCCCTGTGCACATAACGTGGACGACGCAGGAGTCCGTTGGATTTAATTACAGCAAGAGAGTTTGGAGAGAAGTGACAGAAGAGGTCCAGGAGTTACAGTGTGGTGTACTTTAGGAACAACATGGCAGTGGCTAGCTACTAGCTGGTAGGCCGCGAGCCGGGGAATGGGCAACAGCAGCGCCGTAGAGGAACCACACAGGAAGATGGAACAAAACAGGTCGGCGAAAGCTAGGAGTATCTACACCAGCGGAGGTCCAGTCGGGGTAAAATCCAGCGTGAATAATCCAGGAAAGAGAAGACAGGTGGATCACTAGCTAGCGAGGACAGGCTAACCGCTAGTCAACGGAAGCTAACAGCTGTTCAGTGGCTAACAGCTGACCAGGCTAAACAGCTGATCGATGGAGACAGTGAGTAACGTTACACTGACTACTACTACACTGAGATAGCAACAGAGAGGTCGCTGAGAGATAAAGGTGGTGGAGACAGTCCACACCTGATCTGCTGGCAGTGTAGAGCACAGGAAAGCAGAATAAGCAGAGAACAATACCATTTTACAGCAAATAGTGAAGCGACGACATCCGGGGATTCCAACCAACAACCAACCAACAACCAACCAACAACCAACCAACAACCATTTACCAATCCATGGAAGGAAAGGGATTCCTGAGCTAGCTGGTGATTCCATCAGTGGTGGAGGAGCCAGGCTGGGAAAGTTGTGGTTCCAGTCAAAAGTAGAAGTCCTCACTGGGTTCCAGTTTGGAGGCAAACTGGTCGCTCTGGTCCGTTGTTCCTGCAGAGTTAGCAGCTCGGCGCTAACTTGCTTTGTTCCTGTTGCTTTTAAAGTTAGTTGGCCGACTTTGTTGTAGTCTCTGGCACTAAACCATGGAGGTATAAAGAGAACTGGATCCAGCGTTGGAGGCGGGGCCCCGTTCATTCCTATGAGAGTTGCTCAGTGGAACTTGAAGCCATAATGGCTCGACTTCCAGCTGGAAAATTACCTGGATCTTCTGGCGATCTTCCGCATCCATTAGGTCCATGGAGCAGGCGCTGTAGCGTCCGCTCGGTCACGGGGTCAAACGTCCCACAGTCATCATGGCTCACTAACTCCTCCTCCCAGCCCTCGCTCCAGCCTCGTCTGGATCTCATTCACATGAACGGAGGAAGGGAAATAACTTTGGATTCAGCTATTAGTGCGTTTTACAACTTTTAGGACCTAGTTATTTAAATAAGGGCTATTAGAGTGTTCTTACTGGGGAGTTGATTCACCTCAAATTAAATGATCCGCTGAGTTCCAGATGTCTCTTTCCCAATGGGAAGTCTATGGGAAAAAGTGTTTTTGGGTCCAATGGTGTGACGGACACGAAAGTTGTAGTACCGCCGTTTAGCCTCTACGAAAGTTGGGCTCAACAACCGGCGCTCTTCCTGGGGGCTGGCACTGATCTGGTTTATTGTGGGTTAGCAGTGCAAACTGAGCTAAGCAGGATTATATCAGGCAGGTTCTTGTGTCCTCTTCCTGTCCCGACTGTCTGCTGTTAGCAGGTCAGTCTCTTTTTGTCATGGGTACATCTTCACACCTAGTTGTGAAAACTGAAGGACCCTGCTGACGTCATGGGTTACAGTAGACAGTGGTTACTGTTAACGTTGGGTCTATAGGCGGAGTTATGGACTCAAGGGGAACTGGAGAATGTAGTTCAATGACTCAACATGAGTGATGCAGATTTTTTTTAATTCCTGACGGTGTTTGTTTGGATTGATTTTGGTCTTTGAATTAAACCAGACAGCAGTAGACGATACTGATCCAATAATTCACTCTTTTAGCACTATTTATACAACATAATTACTAACCTACTGTGAATCATACTGTAGTTCATAGTAATAAGCATCTAACTGGGTAGAAGCATGCTGAAGTTCAGAGAGTACCAACAATGAATCCTTCCTCTGTGTGTCTTCCTATCAGCGAGGTGAAAACCAGTTGAGGGGATTTCCATGAATACAGATAAAGACTTTGTAACTTACTGAATCTGATCCTTTTCTCCAGCAGGTTTTCTGATCCTCAGTCATGAATCCAGATCTTCATCCAGATCTCACCATCGTCCTGCTTGGAAAAACAGGAGTTGGTAAAAGTGCTTCAGGAAACACCATCCTGGGACGACCAGCGTTTGAGTCAAAGCTTGCCTTGAAATCAGTTACAGAAGAAATCTCTGAACAAAAAGGAAATGTCTGTGGGAAACAGATCTCAGTGGTCGACACTCCGGGAATATTAGACAGCAAAGACAAAGAGAAGAAGATCGAAAGCTGGTGTCAGGAGCTCCTGCAGTCGTCCAGACGTTGTCTGTTTCTGGTTTTGGTCAGAGTTGGACGGTTCACAAAGGAGGACCAGAAGGCTTTGAAGGCGGCTATGAGAGTCCTCGGGCCCCGGGGGTTGAAAGAGAGTTACCTGCTCTTCACCGGTGGTGATGCTTTAGAAGACAAGTCATTGGATGATTTTATCTTTGAAGATAAAGATAAACTTCCAGATGTTGTTAAAATGTTTGCGGGGGCGTCTCACCTCTTCAACAATAAGGATGACGATGAAGAACAAGTCAGAAAGTTGCTGCTGAAGTCAGGCCATCTCACAACCCATCAACAACCTGATCCACCAGGTACCGTGTGATCTAATTCTTACATGTATTCATTTTAAGTAATGTCATGGTTTTGGATGACGTCATGTAGGCTACTGATCTTTATCAGAGTTAGGAATGAACCCTCACAGCTGGAGGCTGGTGGTGTTGGTTGTTACAGCTCCTATCACTGAAGTCACTTTTAATCAAAGGTTGACAAACAGTGACAACACAGAGTTCACATGTGAAGAGCAAACTGGTGCTCAACATGTTTGACCATTGGCAGGTGATCACCAGATTAACCATGTTATCAGCCTTGTGTCTTCGTGGTCACTAACCAGAGTTTGCCGGCGACAGCCGTGGCTGGATGCATTATGTTTTTGGGTTGTCCATTCTTGTGAAGGTGATATCTCAGGAACACCTGCAGAGAATCTCTTCAAAATTGGCACAAACGTCCACTTGGACTCAAGGATGAACTGAGTAGATTTTGGTGGTCAAAGGTCAAAGGTCACTGTGACCTCACAAAACACATTTTGGCCATAACTCAAGAATACATCTGCTAATTATGATAATTTAACACAAATGTGTAACAGGAAGAAGTGATGACATTTTGTACAGACATGGATGTAAAGTGACACTTGGCTGGTTGGCGGAGGCGTCTAACCACGAGGCGGTTATTCCAGTTTAGGAGATGTTTTACTGACTGATGTTTCCATCAGTTTTCAGACTGTAGTTATGAGAAGGTAAACTCATCTGATTCATTTGTTTTCTATCTTCCAGCTGATGTTTCCAGAGACAGGAGGGTCGTGCTGTTCGGTCTACCTGGAGCTGGAAAAAGTGCATCAGGAAACACCATCCTGGGATCAGATCAGTTTAAATCAGCCTGTGGTTTTAATTCAGTCAGTACTGAGACGGTCTCTAAATCAGCCGTGGTGGAGGGTCGTAAGGTCACAGTGGTCGACACTCCAGGATTCACTGATGAAGTTCTGACTCCTAAACAGCTGTACCTGGAGCTCAAGAAGCCGATAGTTGAGGCCAGTCCAGGACCACATGCCTTCATCATCGTGGTCAAAATAGGCAGAATCACCAAAGCAGAGGTCATACTGTTTGAGCTACTTCTTAAACTGTTTGACGGTGAAGCTTGGAGGTACTTCATGGTGCTGTTCACTCATGGAGATGAGCTAAAAGGCCAGAGCATTGAGGATGAGATAAAGTCGAACAAACTCGCATCAGATCTGGTCTCCATGTGTGGTGGTAGATACTGTGTGTTTCACAACGGAGCCAAAAGAAGCAGAGAGCAGGTTAGAAACCTCCTGAATCAAATAGATAAGATGGTCACAGCGAATGGTGGAAAACACTACACAGATGAGATGTTCAGGATGGTTGAGACGTTCTTGAAGGAAGAAATGAACAAGTCAAGCGGTGGTGATGACAAAGTAAAAGAAAAAGTATGGAAAAGAGTTTTACGCTATACATTGATTGGAGCCGGTATAGGCCTATGTGCAGTAGCATTGATAGGGATAGGAGCAATGATAGGAGCAGCAGTATGTGCAGGAGAAGGAGCAGTAGTGGCAGCAGGAGCAGCAGGATGTGCAGTAGCAGGAAAAGGAGCAGTAGTGGTAGCAGGAGCAGCAGGATGTGCAGTAGCAGCAGAAGGAGCAGTAGTGGCAGCAGGAGCAGCAGGATGTGCAGTAGCAGCAGAAGGAGCAGTAGTGGCAGCAGGAGCAGCAGGATGTGCAGTAGCAGCAGAAGGAGCAGTAGTGGCAGCAGGAGCAGCAGGATGTGCAGTAGCAGCAGAAGGAGCAGTAGTGGCAGCAGGAGCAGCAGGATGTGCAGTAGCAGCAGAAGGAGCAGTAGTGGCAGCAGGAGCAGCAGGATGTGCAGTAGCAGCAGAAGGAGCAGTAGTGGCAGCAGGAGCAGCAGGATGTGCAGGAGCAGGAAAAGGAGCAGTAGTGGCACTAGTAGCACTAGGAGGAGCAGTAGTAGGAGGAGCAGTAGGAGCAGCAGTAGGATATTTCGGTAGTACCAGGTCAGGAGAAGGAGCAGGAGAAGGAGCAGGAACAGGAGAAGGAACAGGAGAAGGAACAGGAGAAGGAACAGGAGAAGGAACAGGAGCAGGAACAGGAATAGGGGCAGTCTAAGTATGCTTGGTTTATACTTGTATTTAATCTTTTGGTCGAGATATACTAAAGAAAATGATAAGTTAGTAAACCTGTATATAAGCACTATATAACTGCAAGTCCATTTACCATTTAGCATAAAAACTATTTAAGGAGTATTTTACTGGATTAAGTAATAGTAATTAGTTAAAGACGTATCGTCCGTCACTCCTCTGTTACTCAGTGACAGACTTTAATAGTTTTATATTTGATTTTATTTCAGTAATTTGAGTGAGTTAATTAATCTTTCTGTTTTAATAACAATACTTTGTGTTTTTCAGATGAGTCTGACAGTAATGAGTTAATTCATTGTTTTTGACCTTTGACCTCTTGAGTGTTTATATCAGCTGCACTTTGAGTCAGAAGAAGAGTCACTGCTTCATCATTTATAACTCTCTGTCCACATAATCATGATTATACACTTGTTTTTATTGTATTTACATGTTATTGATTTGAGCTTCTACTGAAAATGAATGAGACGTAATGAATTAATTTAGTTTTTAAACATTTCTGTTAATGTTCTTAAACAGTCATTTGTTGTATCGATAAATCACTTTGACTCATTTTATAACATTTCTACATGAATGAAGTTTAACATGTTTTTATTGTCCTCATGTATCTGATCATGATGTCACAGTACACAAAACTCACGGTTTGGTACGGTTTCGGTTTTGGGCTCACGGTTTGGTACATATCAAGACCTCTGTAATTAATCCCCAGACATTAAATGTTTGCAGTGCATCCACAGATAAACTGGACTTCAGTTTGACACAAATCGGTCTAAACCAACCAGCAGACAGCGCTGCTACAGCTGATAGAGAACATCTGGTACGCTGACAAAACCTTCCAGGTAAAAGACGCGCTCCAGATTTCTGTTCCGTGGTTGTGAGCAGTCGACACATAATGGGATGTTTGGGTCACAGAGCGTACCGAGAGGATGTCAGGGACCGAACCGAACTTCCTGTACCGACCGGTTAAATAGAATAACAAGTACCTTTACACCCGTACTGATGATATAATCACAATATATACAACGTCAGATGTTAAGTTTGTTCAACATGATTCTGATATATTGATAATCTGTTGTTTGTTTGATTCATAAGAATAAACAGAAACATGTATCTCTACTGAGTTTTGCTTTTTATTAAATTGTTTGATTTAAAAGATGTTTTGCTAATTATTTATTTATTAGATAATATAGATTAGTTATTAATATAATAAACTTTATTTAACAGCTCCAGATGTTTTACATTATTAATATGTACCAAAACAAACAACATGAACTACTTGCTATTAAAGGAAACATTAAAGACGTTCTAAATGTTATTCAAGAGTAAATAGTGACGTGGTCGTACAGTAGTGAATCTGAAAAGATCTGTTTGATGTGCTTTAAAATCTCAGCTGACTCGTTCAGAGTTTAGAAGCAAAGCAGAAAGATTTTCATCTCATTGTTGTTCTTTTATTGTATAAAAACAGAATCATCTAAAACGTCGACATCAAAGTTTACTTTATTTTTTTAATAAAAAACTATTAATATAAAAACTAAACAACCGGTAGAAGACAGCGGACGGCAAACTAAAGGTGAGTGGTGTCCAGGTAAGTCACCGCACGCTGAAAACAAGGTGAGCTGTGATTGGTTGTCACACGAAGACGTCTTCTACATCCACAGCCCTCTGCTCTGTGATTGGTGTTTCCATGGAAACAGGATGACGGAACCGTAGAGAGTGGAACCAGTTAGCATCTGTTAGCACCTGTTAGCATCGAGTGTGTGTGTGTGTGTGTGTGTGTGTTACCGTAATTAGACTCCTGCTTCTCTTCATCTTTCCTCTGGTTGCCATGGTGACTGTGCATCGCCACATAAACATTTTCCTCCAGCGGACCTGAAGCAGCAGAGCAGATTTAATTATTAACTTATTATTAATAACAATGTGATGAGATCTTAGAGCGGGGGTTCTCAACCTTTTCTGTAACCACAGCGATAACATGGCGTTCTCCGTGTATCCTCGGGAGAAATGAATGCTTTCAAGAAGAAGAAACTCTTTATTAAACAAAACATGTTTGAGGGTGGAAAGCCAGCTGTGGGTAATCAATGGATACCTGTCCAATGACGACGTCAAAGTACTCGTAGTCTACAGCACTTACATTTCTTAGTTCACTTGTTGTTAAAGTCTAACAATGAAGATATAAATGTGCATGAACACTGGTGAAGCTCACTGAAATGTTATTTTTAGTTCCATTAATTAAAGAAGTAAAGTTTGATAATGTTGGACCAGCTTCATCTGGACCTGAACGCTGCTGTCAACATTTACTTCACGGACTCTGATCTCAGCGTTGATCCATGCTGACTATATAATGATTCATAATCAGTACTTTACTTTCTTTACTGTATTGATTATACCCAACGTAGTCGGGGGTGTATAGCGCTCCGCGTGTCCGTACGTCCGTTCGCGTGTCACTCTTTCGTTTCCGGAGCAGAACTCAGAAACTATTTAACCTGGGAACTTCAGATTTGCTGTGATGGTTGACAGTGTGGTGTAGTTGTGCCGTTTAGGGGTTAGGAGTCCAGGGCCCCACCTTAGTAGAGGTCAAGCAGTGAGTTTGGGTGTGAATGTGAGCCATGCTCACTTTTGCCTTGTTTACGTGATTGTCAGCTCATCTGATGAACTCGTGTTCGTTCATAGCGATTCTCACCAGGTGTGAATGTTTCCGTCTCAAGGTGTCGCCACAGAGTTCGGTTATAAACGAGGAGCAGAACGTGTCAGAAACATAGACCGTATATAACATCTGGACGTAGTCTGACGTCACCCAGAGGTTTCTGAAGAGCCGTTGTAACCATGGATGTATTAAAGGTCCTGTTAGTAACTTGTTCAGGTATAACTCATTGCTGGTCGGTGTCTCCTGGTCTCTCGTGGTCTCATGGTCTCTCGTGTGTCTCCTGGTCTCTCGTGTGTCTCCTGGTCTCTCGTGTGTCTCCTGGTCTCTCGTGTGTCTCCTGGTCTCTCGTGTGTCTCATGGTCTCTCATGTGTCTCATGGTCTCTCGTGTGTCTCATGGTCTCTCGTGTGTCTCATGGTCTCTCGTGTGTCTCATGGTCTCTCGTGTGTCTCCTGGTCTCTCGTGTGTCTCATGGTCTCTCGTGTGTCTCCTGGTCTCTCGTGTGTCTCCTGGTCTCTCGTGTGTCTCATGGTCTCTCGTGGTCTCATGGTCTCTCGTGTGTCTCCTGGTCTCTCGTGTGTCTCCTGGTCTCTCGTGTGTCTCCTGGTCTCTCGTGTGTCTCCTGGTCTCTCGTGTGTCTCATGGTCTCTCATGTGTCTCATGGTCTCTCGTGTGTCTCATGGTCTCTCGTGTGTCTCATGGTCTCTCGTGTGTCTCATGGTCTCTCGTGTGTCTCCTGGTCTCTCGTGTGTCTCATGGTCTCTCGTGTGTCTCCTGGTCTCTCGTGGTCTCATGGTCTCTCGTGTGTCTCCTGGTCTCTCGTGGTCTCATGGTCTCTCGTGTGTCTCATGGTCTCTCGTGTGTCTCCTGGTCTCTCGTGGTCTCATGGTCTCTCGTGTGTCTCCTGGTCTCTCGTGGTCTCATGGTCTCTCGTGTGTCTCATGGTCTCTCGTGTGTCTCCTGGTCTCTCGTGTGTCTCCTGGTCTCTCGTGTGTCTCCTGGTCTCTCGTGTGTCTCATGGTCTCTCATGTGTCTCATGGTCTCTCGTGTGTCTCATGGTCTCTCGTGTGTCTCATGGTCTCTCGTGTGTCTCATGGTCTCTCGTGTGTCTCCTGGTCTCTCGTGTGTCTCATGGTCTCTCGTGTGTCTCATGGTCTCTCGTGTGTCTCATGGTCTCTCGTGTGTCTCCTGGTCTCTCGTGTGTCTCGTGGTCTCTCGTGTGTCTCCTGGTCTCTCGTGTGTCTCCTGGTCTCTCGTGTGTCTCATGGTCTCTCATGTGTCTCATGGTCTCTCGTGTGTCTCATGGTCTCTCGTGTGTCTCCTGGTCTCTCGTGTGTCTCCTGGTCTCTCGTGTGTCTCATGGTCTCTCGTGTGTCTCATGGTCTCTCGTGTGTCTCCTGGTCTCTCGTGTGTCTCCTGGTCTCTCGTGTGTCTCATGGTCTCTCGTGTGTCTCCTGGTCTCTCGTGTGTCTCCTGGTCTCTCGTGTGTCTCCTGGTCTCTCGTGTGTCTCATGGTCTCTCGTGTGTCTCGTGGTCTCTCGTGTGTCTCGTGGTCTCTCGTGTGTCTCGTGGTCTCTCGTGTGTCTCGTGGTCTCTCGTGTGTCTCGTGGTCTCTCGTGTGTCTCGTGGTCTCTCGTGTGTCTCGTGGTCTCTCGTGTGTCTCCTGGTCTCTCGTGTGTCTCATGGTCTCTCGTGTGTCTCGTGGTCTCTCGTGTGTCTCCTGGTCTCTCGTGTGTCTCCTGGTCTCTCGTGTGTCTCATGGTCTCTCGTGTGTCTCGTGTGTCTCATGGTCTCTCGTGTGTCTCATGGTCTCTCGTGTGTCTCATGGTCTCTCGTGTGTCTCCTGGTCTCTCGTGTGTCTCCTGGTCTCTCGTGTGTCTCCTGGTCTCTCGTGTGTCTCGTGGTCTCTCGTGTGTCTCCTGGTCTCTCGTGTGTCTCCTGGTCTCTCGTGTGTCTCATGGTCTCTCGTGTGTCTCCTGGTCTCTCGTGTGTCTCCTGGTCTCTCGTGTGTCTCGTGGTCTCTCGTGTGTCTCGTGGTCTCTCGTGTGTCTCCTGGTCTCTCGTGTGTCTCATGGTCTCTCGTGTGTCTCCTGGTCTCTCGTGTGTCTCCTGGTCTCTCGTGTGTCTCCTGGTCTCTCGTGTGTCTCCTGGTCTCTCGTGTGTCTCCTGGTCTCTCGTGTGTCTCCTGGTCTCTCGTGTGTCTCGTGGTCTCTCGTGTGTCTCCTGGTCTCTCGTGTGTCTCATGGTCTCTCGTGTGTCTCATGGTCTCTCGTGTGTCTCATGGTCTCTCGTGTGTCTCGTGTGTCTCATGGTCTCTCGTGTGTCTCATGGTCTCTCGTGTGTCTCATGGTCTCTCGTGTGTCTCCTGGTCTCTCGTGTGTCTCCTGGTCTCTCGTGTGTCTCGTGTGTCTCATGGTCTCTCGTGTGTCTCCTGGTCTCTCGTGTGTCTCCTGGTCTCTCGTGTGTCTCATGGTCTCTCGTGTGTCTCCTGGTCTCTCGTGTGTCTCATGGTCTCTCGTGTGTCTCATGGTCTCTCGTGTGTCTCGTGTGTCTCCTGGTCTCTCGTGTGTCTCATGGTCTCTCGTGTGTCTCATGGTCTCTCGTGTGTCTCGTGTGTCTCATGGTCTCTCGTGTGTCTCATGGTCTCTCGTGTGTCTCGTGTGTCTCATGGTCTCTCGTGTGTCTCATGGTCTCTCGTGTGTCTCGTGTGTCTCATGGTCTCTCGTGTGTCTCCTGGTCTCTCGTGTGTCTCATGGTCTCTCGTGTGTCTCCTGGTCTCTCGTGTGTCTCATGGTCTCTCGTGTGTCTCGTGTGTCTCCTGGTCTCTCGTGTGTCTCATGGTCTCTCGTGTGTCTCGTGTGTCTCATGGTCTCTCGTGTGTCTCGTGTGTCTCATGGTCTCTCGTGTGTCTCATGGTCTCTCGTGTGTCTCATGGTCTCTCGTGTGTCTCATGGTCTCTCGTGTGTCTCCTGGTCTCTCGTGTGTCTCCTGGTCTCTCGTGTGTCTCATGGTCTCTCGTGTGTCTCCTGGTCTCTCGTGTGTCTCATGGTCTCTCGTGTGTCTCGTGTGTCTCATGGTCTCTCGTGTGTCTCCTGGTCTCTCGTGTGTCTCATGGTCTCTCGTGTGTCTCATGGTCTCTCGTGTGTCTCATGGTCTCATGGTCTCTCGTGTGTCTCATGGTCTCTCGTGTGTCTCGTGGTCTCTCGTGTGTCTCATGGTCTCTCGTGTGTCTCCTGGTCTCTCGTGTGTCTCATGGTCTCTCGTGTGTCTCATGGTCTCATGGTCTCTCGTGTGTCTCATGGTCTCTCGTGTGTCTCATGGTCTCTCGTGTGTCTCATGGTCTCATGGTCTCTCGTGTGTCTCATGGTCTCTCGTGTGTCTCATGGTCTCTCGTGTGTCTCATGGTCTCTCGTGTGTCTCATGGTCTCTCGTGTGTCTCGTGGTCTCTCGTGTGTCTCCTGGTCTCTCATGTGTCTCATGGTCTCTCATGGTCTCATGGTCTCTCGTGTGTCTCCTGGTCTCTCGTGTGTCTCATGGTCTCTCGTGTGTCTCCTGGTCTCTCGTGTGTCTCCGCTGTTCAGACTCAGACTCCAACACAAACTCCAGTGAAGCACCAAAACCTCTTGGTTGTATCTAGTGAAGCTGTTAAACAGTGTTGGCCGCGGTCGGAGGACGCGGAGGAGACCGTAGCTTTGGTCTCCAGGACCGGAGTCTCTGCTCCTCTGCTCCTCTGCCTGCCTTCACTCACACACCGTGCTCCTTCTCTCTCTCTCTCTCCACCTCTCACGTGCATGCTGCTCACTCCACACTGCAGAAGAGTTAGTTTAGCTCTGAGAATATCTAGTGAATGTTCAGTGGACGTTTGTGCAGAAATAACTGCTGCAGCTCCTCCAGACCAACAGAGGTTTCCCGTGTCTTGTGAAGTGACGGGGCTCCGCAGAGAGAAACGTTATCGTCTCCCCCGTTCCCTCCGGCCGCGGTCGGGAGGCTGAGGCGGGAAAAGCCAACACTAGGATCAGCATTGGTTCATGGAGAGACCTTGGTCTGGTCAGCTAACATTACTGCCAAGCAGCTGAGATATAGAGTGATATTGTGCTTTTAGCTGACGTGTGTCTCCTCACTGTGTTGAGTGATGCTCCTTCATGTCTATGTAGAGCGAGCACAAGCGCCAGCAACAGCACGCTGACTTTAGTTGACTTAATGGACACAGGTGAAGCTGTTAACAAGACATTATGATTCTTACTAACAGTCCCTTTAAGAGGACAGGATCCAGCATTGGAGGCGGGGCTCCGTTCATTCCTATCAGAGAGTCTCAGTGGAACATGAGGCGCTCATCCATCTTATCAGTGCCACTGCAGCCAGACACAGTGAGACACAGATGATTTTATACTTATGAATCTTTAACAAACGGCAAATTCTTTCACAATCTCTGTAACCTGCGCCGCCGCCGCCTGGCCGAGCCTTCCGGAACATCACATCGGTGAAGTGATGTCCTTCGTTAGCTGTGACCATCTCATCTATTTGATCCAGGAGGTTTCTAACCTGCACCCTGTTTCCTCTCTGACGGTTGTCAAACACATGGTATCTACCACCACACATGGAGACCAGTTCTGACACGTCACTGTTGGACTGGATCAGACCAGCAATGGACTGACCTCCTAGCTGGTCTCCATGAGTGAAAAGCACCATGGAGTACCTACAAGCATCACCGTCAAACAGTTTAAGAAGTAGCTCAAACAGTTTGACGTCTGTTGTGGTGATGCTGCCTATTCTGACCACGATGACGAGGGCATGTGGTCCTGGACTGGCCTTCACTATAAACCTCATGATCTCCTCGTACAGCCGTTTAGGAGTCAGACCTTCATCAGTGAATCCTGGAGTGTCGACCACTGTGACGTCACGACCCTCCACCACGGCTGATTTAGAGACCGTCTCAGTACTGACTGAATCAAAACCACCGGCTGATCTGAACTGATCTGATCCCAGGATGGTGTTTCCTGATGAGCTCCTTCCTCCTCCCGGCAGGCCGAGCAGAACCATCCTCCTGTCTTGAAGAAAGAAAACACAGAGATGTTGCAAGTCGCCCAAATGCAGTTAATTGCCATAACGTTACTCGACAAGCGCTCATAGAAGACTACACAGGGTATGATATATCACCTGAGTTAGTCACAGCTTTGGCTCTGGATAAACACAGAATATGTGAAAATGATATAAGATGATACCTGGTGAATCAGGTTGCTGGATTCTGAGGTGGCCTGACTTGATCAGCAGCTCTCTGACTTGGTCCTGCTCCCGTCCTCCTTCTTCATTGTTGAACAGATGATACTTCCCTGAAAATGTAGTAACGTGTTCTTCAAAGAGAAAGTCCTCCAAAGACCTGTCCTTTAAAGCATCGCCACCTGTGAAGAGCAGGTGACACTTTTTGAACTCCTGAGGCCCGAGGACTCTGTTGGCTGCCATCAGGACCTTCGCTTGCTCTTTGGTGAACCGTCCAACACTGAACACCACCAGGAAAAGACGAGGTCTGGAGGACTGCAGGAGGTCCCGACACCAGGTCTGGATCTCCATCTCAGATCCTAATATTCCTGGAGTGTCGATCACGGAGATCTGTTTCCCAAACACAGTTTCAGTTGCCTCGGAGATTTGTGTCGTCACCGATCTGAAGGCTTGTCTTGACTCGAACGCTGGTCGTCCCAGGATGGTGTTTCCTGAAGCACTTTTACCAACTCCAGTGTTTCCCAGAAGGACGATGACGAGACTCGGATCCATGACTGGGTGACAATAAACCTGCCGAAGACAACAGAAAGGACACAGTGAGTGGTGAATGAAAAAAACATTATGAACCTCCTAGAACCCTTAGAACATCTGGGACTAGAACCCTTAGAACATCTGGGACTAGAAGCCTTAGGACGTCTGGGACTAGAACCCTGACAACATCTGGGACTAGAAGCCTTGGGGTTATAGTTCCAAAACCGTTGCTACGTACAACAGACCGTTGCTACGTATAGCAGACCGTTGCTATGTATAACAGATCGTTGCTATGTATAACAGACCGTTGTTACGTATAACAGACCGTTGCTATGTATAACAGACCGTTGCTACGTATAACAGATCATTTCTATGTATAACAGACCGTTTCTATGTATAACAGACCGTTATGTATACGACCGTTCCTATGTATAACAGACCGTTTCTATGTATAACAGACCGTTTCTATGTATAACAGACCGTTGCTATGTATAACAGATCGTTGCAATGTATAACAGATCGTTGCTATGTATAGCAGACCGTTGCTACGTATAACAGACCGTTGCTATGTATAACAGACAGTTGCTATGGGTGCAGTTCTGATGTCAGTCTCTGGAGGACCGTTTTTGTGTCAAAAATATTGATTTCTCCACAAAAATGACCGTTTCGCTGTACATTATCCCTTACTTATATATATATATGTTTATATTATCTGATAATAATATTTATTATTATATTATATATTATATGTTTATATTATCTGATAATAATAGATATTATATTATATTAGATGTTTATATTATCTGATAATAGATATTATTATGTTTATATTATCTTATAATAATAGATATTATTATATTATGTTTTATCTGATAATAGATGTTATATTATATAGGGTTATATTATCTGATAATAATAGATGTTATTATATTATATATTTATATTACTTGATATTAATAGATATTATGTTTTATCTGATAATATAATATAATTTATTATATTATATATTGTCTATATTATCTGATAATAGTAATAAATATTAATATATTATATATTATATGTTTATATTATCTGATAATAATATTTATTAATATATTATATATTATATGTTTATATTATCTGATAATAATAGGTATTATTTTATTATATGTTTTATCTGATAATAATAGATGTTATATTATATGGTTATATTATCTGATAATAATATTAATTATTATATTATATATTAAATGTTTATATTATGTGATAATATTCCCCTCGTTCTCTCTGCGCGCTCCCGAGAGGTGCGTGCAGCGGCCACTTTCAGCGCATGCGCGCGGTGCAGACAGACCAGCAGAAAACATCTGAACAGAAATAAAACTTATTTTTCTTAGTTTGATTTCCTGCTTTAGTATGAAAACATGAAACAGGTTTTACTCTGTTAGAGAAAAATAACCATAAAAACTGAGTTCTGTTGTTTCCAGGTTTAATTTAATAAGATGATAAACAGACCTCTCTCTCTTTTATATATATATATATATATATATATATATATATATATATATATATATATATATATATATATATATATATATATATATATATACAAATATATGTTTATATATACAGATTATATAATGTTAATATATCAAGACAAACTCACGTGAAAGCAGCACGCAAAATCTCGACGTTGTTTCTCTGGTTGTTCTTCCTCAAAGCTGGACTCATAACGCCCTAACGACGGAGAGAGGGGCGGACCTACAAAATAAAAGCACCAGATAGATGTCTTTTAATGTGAAATAATGAAGTCTGTCATACATCAAATACAGATATGAGCTTTCTTTCTCCATCTGGTCTACTTCATCATCCCTTTCATCATTATTCATTACTCTAGTTATGTTTATATCACATAGAGGCTATATGTTAATATATTTACTGTTATAGTTGTCTTTTATATCACATAGAGGCTATATGTTAATATATTAACTGTTGTAGTTGTCTTTTATATCACATAGAGGCTATATGTTAATATATTAACTGTTGTAGTTGTCTTTTATATCACATAGAGGCTATATGTTAATATATTAACTGTTATAGTTGTCTTTTATATCACATAGAGGCTATATGTTAATATATTAACTGTTGTAGTTGTCTTTTATATCACAAAGAGGTTATATGTTAATATATTAACTGTTATAGTTGTCTTTTATATCACATAGAGGCTATATGTTAATATATTAACTGTTGTAGTTGTCTTTTATATCACAAAGAGGTTATATGTTAATATATTAACTGTTATAGTTGTCTTTTATATCACATAGAGGCTATATGTTAATATATTAACTGTTGTAGTTGTCTTTTATATCACATAGAGGCTATATGTTAATATATTAACTGTTGTAGTTGTCTTTTATATCACATAGAGGCTATATGTTAATATATTAACTGTTGTAGTTGTCTTTTATATCACATAGAGGCTATATGTTAATATATTAACTGTTGTAGTTGTCTTTTATATCACATAGAGGCTATATGTTAATATATTAACTGTTGTAGTTGTCTTTTATATCACAAAGAGGTTATATGTTAATATATTAACTGTTATAGTTGTCTTTTATATCACATAGAGGCTATATGTTAATATATTAACTGTTGTAGTTGTCTTTTATATCACAAAGAGGTTATATGTTAATATATTAACTGTTATAGTTGTCTTTTATATCACATAGAGGCTATATGTTAATATATTAACTGTTGTAGTTGTCTTTTATATCACATAGAGGCTATATGTTAATATATTAACTGTTGTAGTTGTCTTTTATATCACATAGAGGTTATATGTTAATATATTAACTGTTATAGTTGTCTTTTATATCACATAGAGGCTATATGTTAATATATTAACTGTTGTAGTTGTCTTTTATATCACAAAGAGGTTATATGTTAATATATTAACTGTTATAGTTGTCTTTTATATCACATAGAGGCTATATGTTAATATATTAACTGTTGTAGTTGTCTTTTATATCACAAAGAGGTTATATGTTAATATATTAACTGTTATAGTTGTCTTTTATATCAGATAGAGGTTATATGTTAATATATTAACTGTTATAGTTGTCTTTTATATCACATAGAGGCTATATGTTAATATATTAACTGTTATAGTTGTCTTTTATATCACATAGAGGTTATATGTTAATATATTAACTGTTATAGTTGTCTTTTATATCACATAGAGGCTATATGTTAATATATTAACTGTTATAGTTGTCTTTTATATCACATAGAGGCTATATGTTAATATATTAACTGTTATAGTTGTCTTTTATATCACATAGAGGCTATATGTTAATATATTAACTGTTATAGTTGTCTTTTATATCACAAAGAGGTTATATGTTAATATATTAACTGTTTGTAAGAGCCAAAACATGATGCTGACATACTGAGGTTGGGATGTAATTCACTTCTACGAACACTAGGTGGCACTGTATTAATTGAATGACCCAGCCACGGGTATATAGGAAAGGAGGTGTGTTGTTGGCGTCAGGGTTTAGCCCGGAAGGGCTAATGGTTTTTGACCACAGGGACGCTGAATTGTTTGCCGTGTTGTTATTGTTTACTCGTTGCTATGGTAACTGGACTTGCTTCCTTAATACCATATTAAGAATAAATGAACTATTATTGTAAAACCAACGAGCGGACTCAGGATCAGTTTTGTACAGCACAACAGACAACTAAAGGACCATCTACAGCGAAAAGCGCGTCAGTCCAGGGCTAATCACCTCAGTAGCTACAGTATCAGACTTTAGCTCCTACACTGTTATAGTTGTCTTTTATATCACATAGAGGTTATATGTTAATATATTCACTGGTATAGTTGTCTTTTATATCACATAGAGGTTATATGTTAATATATTAACTGTTATAGTTGTCTTTTATATCACATAGAGGCTATATGTTAATATATTAACTGTTATAGTTGTCTTTTATATCACATAGAGGTTATATGTTAATATATTTACTGTTATAGTTGTGTTTTATATCACATAGAGGTTATATGTTAATATATTTACTGTTATAGTTGTCTTTTATATCATATAGAGGTTATATGTTAATATATTAACTGTTATAGTTGTCTTTTATATCACATAGAGGTTATATGTTAATATATTTACTGTTATAGTTGTCTTTTATATCACATAGAGACTATATGTTAATATATTAACTGTTATAGTTGTCTTTTATATCACATAGAGGTTATATGTTAATATATTTACTGTTATAGTTGTCTTTTATATCACATAGAGGTTATATGTTAACATATTAACTGTTATAGTTGTCTTTTATATCACATAGAGGTTATATGTTAATATATTAACTGTTATAGTTGTCTTTTATATCACATAGAGGTTATATGTTAATATATTTACTGTTATAGTTGTCTTTTATATCACATAGAGGTTATATGTTAATATATTTACTGTTATAGTTGTCTTTTATATCACATAGAGGTTATATGTTAATATATTAACTGTTATAGTTGTCTTTTATATCACATAGAGGTTATATGTTAATATATTTACTGTTATAGTTGTCTTTTATATCACATAGAGACTATATGTTAATATATTAACTGTTATAGTTGTCTTTTATATCACATAGAGGTTATATGTTAATATATTAACTGTTATAGTTGTGTTTTATATCACATAGAGGTTATATGTTAATATATTTACTGTTATAGTTGTCTTTTATATCACATAGAGGTTATATGTTAATATATTAACTGTTATAGTTGTGTTTTATATCACATAGAGGTTAATATATTTACTGTTATAGTTTTCTTTTATATCACATAGAGGCTATATGTTAATATATTTACTGTTATAGTTGTCTTTTATATCACATAGAGGTTATATGTTAATATATTTACTGTTATAGTTGTGTTTTATATCACATAGAGGTTAATATATTTACTGTTATAGTTGTGTTTTATATCAAATAGAGGTTATATGTTAATATATATATATATTAACTGTTATAGTTGTCTTTTATATCACAAAGAGGTTATATGTTAATATATTTACTGTTATAGTTGTCTTTTATATCACATAGAGGTTATATGTTAATATATTTACTGTTATAGTTGTCTTTTATATCACATAGAGACTATATGTTAATATATTAACTGTTATAGTTGTCTTTTATATCACATAGAGGTTATATGTTAATATATTAACTGTTATAGTTGTGTTTTATATCACATAGAGGTTATATGTTAATATATTTACTGTTATAGTTGTCTTTTATATCACATAGAGGTTATATGTTAATATATTAACTGTTATAGTTGTGTTTTATATCACATAGAGGTTAATATATTTACTGTTATAGTTTTCTTTTATATCACATAGAGGCTATATGTTAATATATTTACTGTTATAGTTGTCTTTTATATCACATAGAGGTTATATGTTAATATATTTACTGTTATAGTTGTGTTTTATATCACATAGAGGTTAATATATTTACTGTTATAGTTGTGTTTTATATCAAATAGAGGTTATATGTTAATATATATATATATTAACTGTTATAGTTGTCTTTTATATCACAAAGAGGTTATATGTTAATATATTTACTGTTATAGTTGTCTTTTATATCACATAGAGGTTATATGTTAATATATTAACTGTTATAGTTGTCTTTTATATCACAAAGAGGCTATATGTTAATATATTTACTGTTATAGTTGTCTTTTATATCACATAGAGGTTATATGTTAATATATTAACTGTTATAGTTGTGTTTTATATCACATAGAGGTTATATGTTAATATATTAACTGTTATAGTTGTGTTTTATATCACAAAGAGGTTATATGTTAATATATTAACTGTTATAGTTGTGTTTTATATCACATAGAGGTTAATATATTTACTGTTATAGTTGTGTTTTATATCAAATAGAGGTTATATGTTAATATATTAACTGTTATAGTTGTGTTTTATATCACATAGAGGTTATATGTTAATATATTTACTGTTATAGTTGTCTTTTATATCACATAGAGGTTATATGTTAATATGTTTACTGTTATAGTTGTGTTTTATATCACATAGAGGCTATATGTTAATATATTTACTGTTATAGTTGTCTTTTATATCACATAGAGGTTAATATATTTACTGTTATAGTTGTGTTTTATATCAAATAGAGGTTATATGTTAATATATTAACTGTTATAGTTGTCTTTTATATCACATAGAGGTTATATGTTAATATATTAACTGTTATAGTTGTGTTTTATATCACATAGAGGTTAATATATTTACTGTTATAGTTGTGTTTTATATCAAATAGAGGTTATATGTTAATATATTAACTGTTATAGTTGTCTTTTATATCACATAGAGGCTATATGTTAATATATTTACTGTTATAGTTGTCTTTTATATCACATAGAGGTTATATGTTAATATATTTACTGTTATAGTTGTCTTTTATATCACAGAGGTTATATGTTAATATATTAACTGTTATAGTTGTGTTTTATATCACATAGAGGTTAATATATTTACTGTTATAGTTGTCTTTTATATCACATAGAGGCTATATGTTAATATATTTACTGTTATAGTTGTCTTTTATATCACATAGAGGTTATATGTTAATATATTTACTGTTATAGTTGTGTTTTATATCACATAGAGGTTAATATATTTACTGTTATAGTTGTGTTTTATATCAAATAGAGGTTATATGTTAATATATATATATTAACTGTTATAGTTGTCTTTTATATCACAAAGAGGTTATATGTTAATATATTTACTGTTATAGTTGTCTTTTATATCACATAGAGGTTATATGTTAATATATTAACTGTTATAGTTGTGTTTTATATCACATAGAGGTTATATGTTAATATATTAACTGTTATAGTTGTGTTTTATATCACAAAGAGGTTATATGTTAATATATTAACTGTTATAGTTGTGTTTTATATCACATAGAGGTTATATGTTAATATATATATTAACTGTTGTAGTTGTCTTTTATATCACAAAGAGGTTATATGTTAATACATTTACTGTTATAGTTGTGTTTTATATCACAAAGAGGTTATATGTTAATATATTTACTGTTATAGTTGTCTTTTATATCACAGAGGTTATATGTTAATATATTAACTGTTATAGTTGTCTTTTATATCACATAGATGTTATATGTTAATATATTTATTAACTGTTATAGTTGTCTTTTATATCACATAGAGGTTATATGTTAATATATTAACTGTTATAGTTGTCTTTTATATCACATAGAGGCTATATGTTAATATATTAACTGTTATAGTTGTCTTTTATATCACATAGAGGCTATATGTTAATATATTAACTGTTATAGTTGTCTTTTATATCACATAGAGGTTATATGTTAATATATTAACTGTTATAGTTGTCTTTTATATCACATAGAGGTTATATGTTAATATATTAACTGTTATAGTTGTCTTTTATATCATAGAGGTTATATGTTAATATATTTACTGTTATAGTTGTCTTTTATATCACATAGAGGTTAATATATTTACTGTTATAGTTGTGTTTTATATCAAATAGAGGTTATATGTTAATATATTTACTGTTATAGTTGTGTCTTATATCACATAGAGGTTAATATATTTACTGTTATAGTTGTCTTTTATATCACAAAGAGGTTATATGTTAATATATTAACTGTTATAGTTGTGTTTTATATCACATAGAGGTTATATGTTAATATATTAACTGTTATAGTTGTGTTATATCACATAGAGGCTATATGTTAATATATTAACTGTTATAGTTGTCTTTTATATCACATAGAGGTTATATGTTAATATATTAACTGTTATAGTTGTCTTTTATATCACATAGAGGTTATATGTTAATATATTAACTGTTATAGTTGTCTTTTATATCACATAGAGGCTATATGTTAATATATTTACTGTTATAGTTGTCTTTTATATCACATAGAGGTTAATATATTTACTGTTATAGTTGTGTTTTATATCACAAAGAGGTTATATGTTAATATATTAACTGTTATAGTTGTGTTTTATATCACATAGAGGTTATATGTTAATATATTAACTGTTATAGTTGTGTTATATCACATAGAGGCTATATGTTAATATATTAACTGTTATAGTTGTGTTATATCACACAGAGGTTATATGTTAATATATTTACTGTTATAGTTGTCTTTTATATCACATAGAGGTTATATGTTAATATATTAACTGTTATAGTTGTCTTTTATATCACATAGAGGTTATATGTTAATATATTAACTGTTATAGTTGTCTTTTATATCACATAGAGGCTATATGTTAATATATTTACTGTTATAGTTGTCTTTTATATCACATAGAGGTTAATATATTTACTGTTATAGTTGTGTTTTATATCAAATAGAGGTTATATGTTAATATATTTACTGTTATAGTTGTGTCTTATATGACATAGAGGTTAATATATTAACTGTTATAGTTGTCTTTTATATCACAAAGAGGTTATATGTTAATATATTAACTGTTATAGTTGTGTTTTATATCACATAGAGGTTATATGTTAATATATATATTAACTGTTGTAGTTGTCTTTTATATCACAAAGAGGTTATATGTTAATATATTAACTGTTATAGTTGTCTTTTATATCACAAAGAGGTTATATGTTAATATATTAACTGTTATAGTTGTCTTTTATATCACAAAGAGGTTATATGTTAATATATTAACTGTTATAGTTGTCTTTTATATCACATAGATGTTATATGTTAATATATTTATTAACTGTTATAGTTGTCTTTTATATCACATAGAGGTTATATGTTAATATATTAACTGTTATAGTTGTCTTTTATATCACATAGAGGCTATATGTTTATATATTAACTGTTATAGTTGTCTTTTATATCACATAGAGGCTATATGTTAATATATTAACTGTTATAGTTGTCTTTTATATCACATAGAGGTTATATGTTAATATATTAACTGTTATAGTTGTCTTTTATATCACATAGAGGTTATATGTTAATATATTAACTGTTATAGTTGTCTTTTATATCACATAGAGGTTATATGTTAATATATTAACTGTTATAGTTGTCTTTTATATCACATAGAGGCTATATGTTAATATATTAACTGTTATAGTTGTCTTTTATATCACACAGAGGTTATATGTTAATATATTAACTGTTATAGTTGTCTTTTATATCACATAGAGGTTATATGTTAATATATTAACTATTATAGTTGTCTTTTATATCACATAGAGGTTATATGTTAATATATTAACTGTTATAGTTGTCTTTTATATCACATAGAGGCTATATGTTAATATATTAACTGTTATAGTTGTCTTTTATATCACACAGAGGTTATATGTTAATATATTTACTGTTATAGTTGTCTTTTATATCACATAGAGGTTATATGTTAATATATTAACTGTTATAGTTGTCTTTTATATCACATAGAGGCTATATGTTAATATATTTACTGTTATAGTTGTGTTTTATATCACATAGAGGCTATATGTTAATATATTTACTGTTATAGTTGTCTTTTATATCACATAGAGGTTAATATATTTACTGTTATAGTTGTGTTTTATATCAAATAGAGGTTATATGTTAATATATTAACTGTTATAGTTGTCTTTTATATCACATAGAGGTTATATGTTAATATATTAACTGTTATAGTTGTGTTTTATATCACATAGAGGTTAATATATTTACTGTTATAGTTGTGTTTTATATCAAATAGAGGTTATATGTTAATATATTAACTGTTATAGTTGTCTTTTATATCACATAGAGGCTATATGTTAATATATTTACTGTTATAGTTGTCTTTTATATCACATAGAGGTTATATGTTAATATATTTACTGTTATAGTTGTCTTTTATATCACAGAGGTTATATGTTAATATATTAACTGTTATAGTTGTGTTTTATATCACATAGAGGTTAATATATTTACTGTTATAGTTGTCTTTTATATCACATAGAGGCTATATGTTAATATATTTACTGTTATAGTTGTCTTTTATATCACATAGAGGTTATATGTTAATATATTTACTGTTATAGTTGTGTTTTATATCACATAGAGGTTAATATATTTACTGTTATAGTTGTGTTTTATATCAAATAGAGGTTATATGTTAATATATTAACTGTTATAGTTGTCTTTTATATCACATAGAGGTTATATGTTAATATGTTTACTGTTATAGTTGTGTTTTATATCACATAGAGGCTATATGTTAATATATTTACTGTTATAGTTGTCTTTTATATCACATAGAGGTTAATATATTTACTGTTATAGTTGTGTTTTATATCAAATAGAGGTTATATGTTAATATATTAACTGTTATAGTTGTCTTTTATATCACATAGAGGTTATATGTTAATATATTAACTGTTATAGTTGTGTTTTATATCACATAGAGGTTAATATATTTACTGTTATAGTTGTGTTTTATATCAAATAGAGGTTATATGTTAATATATTAACTGTTATAGTTGTCTTTTATATCACATAGAGGCTATATGTTAATATATTTACTGTTATAGTTGTCTTTTATATCACATAGAGGTTATATGTTAATATATTTACTGTTATAGTTGTCTTTTATATCACAGAGGTTATATGTTAATATATTAACTGTTATAGTTGTGTTTTATATCACATAGAGGTTAATATATTTACTGTTATAGTTGTCTTTTATATCACATAGAGGCTATATGTTAATATATTTACTGTTATAGTTGTCTTTTATATCACATAGAGGTTATATGTTAATATATTTACTGTTATAGTTGTGTTTTATATCACATAGAGGTTAATATATTTACTGTTATAGTTGTGTTTTATATCAAATAGAGGTTATATGTTAATATATATATATTAACTGTTATAGTTGTCTTTTATATCACAAAGAGGTTATATGTTAATATATTTACTGTTATAGTTGTCTTTTATATCACATAGAGGTTATATGTTAATATATTAACTGTTATAGTTGTGTTTTATATCACATAGAGGTTATATGTTAATATATTAACTGTTATAGTTGTGTTTTATATCACAAAGAGGTTATATGTTAATATATTAACTGTTATAGTTGTGTTTTATATCACATAGAGGTTATATGTTAATATATATATTAACTGTTGTAGTTGTCTTTTATATCACAAAGAGGTTATATGTTAATACATTTACTGTTATAGTTGTGTTTTATATCACAAAGAGGTTATATGTTAATATATTTACTGTTATAGTTGTCTTTTATATCACAGAGGTTATATGTTAATATATTAACTGTTATAGTTGTCTTTTATATCACATAGATGTTATATGTTAATATATTTATTAACTGTTATAGTTGTCTTTTATATCACATAGAGGTTATATGTTAATATATTAACTGTTATAGTTGTCTTTTATATCACATAGAGGCTATATGTTAATATATTAACTGTTATAGTTGTCTTTTATATCACATAGAGGCTATATGTTAATATATTAACTGTTATAGTTGTCTTTTATATCACATAGAGGTTATATGTTAATATATTAACTGTTATAGTTGTCTTTTATATCACATAGAGGTTATATGTTAATATATTAACTGTTATAGTTGTCTTTTATATCATAGAGGTTATATGTTAATATATTTACTGTTATAGTTGTCTTTTATATCACATAGAGGTTAATATATTTACTGTTATAGTTGTGTTTTATATCAAATAGAGGTTATATGTTAATATATTTACTGTTATAGTTGTGTCTTATATCACATAGAGGTTAATATATTTACTGTTATAGTTGTCTTTTATATCACAAAGAGGTTATATGTTAATATATTAACTGTTATAGTTGTGTTTTATATCACATAGAGGTTATATGTTAATATATTAACTGTTATAGTTGTGTTATATCACATAGAGGCTATATGTTAATATATTAACTGTTATAGTTGTCTTTTATATCACATAGAGGTTATATGTTAATATATTAACTGTTATAGTTGTCTTTTATATCACATAGAGGTTATATGTTAATATATTAACTGTTATAGTTGTCTTTTATATCACATAGAGGCTATATGTTAATATATTTACTGTTATAGTTGTCTTTTATATCACATAGAGGTTAATATATTTACTGTTATAGTTGTGTTTTATATCACAAAGAGGTTATATGTTAATATATTAACTGTTATAGTTGTGTTTTATATCACATAGAGGTTATATGTTAATATATTAACTGTTATAGTTGTGTTATATCACATAGAGGCTATATGTTAATATATTAACTGTTATAGTTGTGTTATATCACACAGAGGTTATATGTTAATATATTTACTGTTATAGTTGTCTTTTATATCACATAGAGGTTATATGTTAATATATTAACTGTTATAGTTGTCTTTTATATCACATAGAGGTTATATGTTAATATATTAACTGTTATAGTTGTCTTTTATATCACATAGAGGCTATATGTTAATATATTTACTGTTATAGTTGTCTTTTATATCACATAGAGGTTAATATATTTACTGTTATAGTTGTGTTTTATATCAAATAGAGGTTATATGTTAATATATTTACTGTTATAGTTGTGTCTTATATGACATAGAGGTTAATATATTAACTGTTATAGTTGTCTTTTATATCACAAAGAGGTTATATGTTAATATATTAACTGTTATAGTTGTGTTTTATATCACATAGAGGTTATATGTTAATATATATATTAACTGTTGTAGTTGTCTTTTATATCACAAAGAGGTTATATGTTAATATATTAACTGTTATAGTTGTCTTTTATATCACAAAGAGGTTATATGTTAATATATTAACTGTTATAGTTGTCTTTTATATCACAAAGAGGTTATATGTTAATATATTAACTGTTATAGTTGTCTTTTATATCACATAGATGTTATATGTTAATATATTTATTAACTGTTATAGTTGTCTTTTATATCACATAGAGGTTATATGTTAATATATTAACTGTTATAGTTGTCTTTTATATCACATAGAGGCTATATGTTTATATATTAACTGTTATAGTTGTCTTTTATATCACATAGAGGCTATATGTTAATATATTAACTGTTATAGTTGTCTTTTATATCACATAGAGGTTATATGTTAATATATTAACTGTTATAGTTGTCTTTTATATCACATAGAGGTTATATGTTAATATATTAACTGTTATAGTTGTCTTTTATATCACATAGAGGTTATATGTTAATATATTAACTGTTATAGTTGTCTTTTATATCACATAGAGGCTATATGTTAATATATTAACTGTTATAGTTGTCTTTTATATCACACAGAGGTTATATGTTAATATATTAACTGTTATAGTTGTCTTTTATATCACATAGAGGTTATATGTTAATATATTAACTATTATAGTTGTCTTTTATATCACATAGAGGTTATATGTTAATATATTAACTGTTATAGTTGTCTTTTATATCACATAGAGGCTATATGTTAATATATTAACTGTTATAGTTGTCTTTTATATCACACAGAGGTTATATGTTAATATATTTACTGTTATAGTTGTCTTTTATATCACATAGAGGTTATATGTTAATATATTAACTGTTATAGTTGTCTTTTATATCACATAGAGGCTATATGTTAATATATTTACTGTTATAGTTGTCTTTTATATCACATAGAGGTTAATATATTTACTGTTATAGTTGTGTTTTATATCAAATAGAGGTTATATGTTAATATATTTACTGTTATAGTTGTGTCTTATATCACATAGAGGTTAATATATTTACTGTTATAGTTGTGTTTTATATCAAATAGAGGTTATATGTTAATATATTTACTGTTATAGTTGTGTTTTATATCAAATAGAGGTTATATGTTAATATATTAACTGTTATAGTTGTCTTTTATATCAGATAGAGGTTATATGTTAATATATTTACTGTTATAGTTGTCTTTTTTATCACATAGAGGTTATATGTTAATATATATATATACACTAGTTGTGTTTTATTGTGTACTTTCTGTTTGATTAGTTCTCAGTTTAATTCCCTTTAATGCAAAACATGTTCTGGAGTGATAACCTTAACCTTGTCTTAACTTTGTTTTAAGGGAAAGTGAAATCAGAGCTAAGAGACACCATCTTAAATTCAGTTAACAGTTCAAACAAACAAAATGGACGTCTGAGTTCATGCAGACAAAAAAAAAAGACAATCGGGTTGATTCTGGTCCTACTCTTCAAAATAAAAGTCATAGAGGACAAGTCGGTCACAAAAAGGGAAACACAAGTATTTCAACAAGTATTTGAACAGGAGTCTGAAGAAAACTGCCTCCAGAACGTAGAATCAACAGTTTGAGTTCTTACAGTTTGCAGGTTTAATGTGACTGAAACGCTGATGTGCACTGTTCACTTATTCTTCCTTTTCAAAGTAAAACACTCACCATTACCTCTAGTTAGGGCACAGGGTAGTACATTTTATTTATACACACACACACACACACACACACATATAGATATATAGAGATATAGATATAGAGATATATCTATATCTCTATATCTATATATATATATCTATATATATATATAGATAGATATATACATACATACATATATATATGTATGTACAGACGTGGACAAAATTGTTGGTACCTTTCCGTTAAAGAAAGAAAAACCCACAATGGTCACTGAAATAACTTGAAACTGACAAAAGTAATAATAAAGGAAAAAATGTACTGGAAATTAACTAATGAAAATCAGACATTGTTTTTGAATTATGGTTCAACAGAATCATTTTAATAAACAAACTGATGAAACTGGCCTGGACAAAAATGATGGTACTCTTAACTTAATATTTTGTTGCACAACCTTTTGAGGCAATCACTGCAATCAAGTGATTTCTGTAACTCTCAATGAGACTTCTGCACCTGTCGACAGGTATGTTGGCCCACTCCTCGTGAGCAAACTGCTCCAGCTGTCTCAGGTTTGAAGGGTGCCTTCTCCAGACTGCATGTTTCAGCTCCTTCCACAGATGTTCAATAGGATTTAGATCAGGGCTCATAGAAGGCCACTTCAGAACAGTCCAATGTTTTGTTCTTAGCCATTCTTGGGTGTTTTTAGCTGTGTTTTGGGTCATTATCCTGTTTGAGGACCCATGACCTGCAACTGAGACCAAGCTTTCTGACACCGGGCAGCACATTTCGCTCCAGAATGCCTTGATAGTCTTCAGATTTCATTGCACCCTGCACAGATTCAAGACACCCTGTGTCAGATGCAACAAAGCAGCCCCATAACATAACCGAGCCTCCTCCATGTTTCACATTAGGTACAGTATTCTTTTCTTTGGATGCTTACTTTTTGCGTCTGTGAACATAGAGCTGATGTGACTTACCAAAAAGCTCCAGTTTTGTCTCATCTGTCCAAAGTACATTGTCCCAGAAGCTTTGTGGCTTGTCAATATGCATTTTGGCAAATTCCAGTCTCACTTTTTTATGATTTGGTGTCCTCCTCAGTCGTCTTCCATTAAGTCCACTTTGGCTCAAACAGTGACGGATGGTGCGATCTGACACTGATGTACCTTGACCTTGGAGTTCACCTCTAATCTCTTTGGAAGTTGTTCTGGGCTCTTTGGTTACCATTCGTATTATCCGTCTCTTCAATTTGTCATCAATGTTCCTCTTGCGGCCTCGTCCAGGGAGGTAGGCTACAGTCCCATGGACCTTAAACTTCTGAATAATATGTGCAGCTGTAGTCACAGGAACATCAAGCTGCTTGGAGATGGTCTTATAGCCTTTACCTTTAACATGAAGGTCTATAATGTTCTTTCTGATCTCCTGAGACAACTCTCTCCTTAGCTTTCTGTGGTCCATGTTCAGTGTGGTACACACCATGACACCAAACAGCACAGTGACTACTTTTCACCCTTTAAATAGGCAGACTGACTGATTACAAGTTTGAAGATACCTGTGATGCTATTTACAGGACACACCTTAGTTTAACATGTCCCTATGGTCACATTATTTTACATCTTTTCTAGGGGTACCATCATTTTTGTCCAGGTCAGTTTCATTAGTTTGTTTTTTAAAATGATTCTGCTGAACCACAATTCAAAAACAATATCTGATTTTCATTAGTTCATTTTCAGTAAATTTTTATTTATTATTACTTTTGTCAGTTTCAAGTTATTTCAGTGACTGTGGTATATTTTCAAGTCTTGCACATGACCGAGAGGCCATAAGGGTAAACACATGGGTAAGAATCATAAGTGGAGAATATGGTCACAAGATATGACATGGGGCTGAAAGATAAATATGTAGGACAAAGGAGCCATGCATGGTTATGTAGGACAAAGGAGCCATGCATGGTTATACGCTCAGCTCAGCTGTTACATGCCATGGACCCGATATAAGGAGGCGCGAGAGCTCCGAAGGGAGGACTCTCAGATTTGACTTGAGACCTCCGGACGTTCTAGACGTTCGTTATGACATTTGTTGCTTGTTTGTAATAAACTCTATTATACCAAAAAGAACAGTGTCCGCGAAGCATCCTTCATCATCACTTCAACAGCACTGTCGCAGGAAAGAGACTACAAAATTGGCGTCACGAGACAGGATCGGAAGTGGCCTCAGCGACAACTTCACAGACGGTGAGCTCACTCATTGAATGCTGGTCATTAATTGGGGCTGTTATGTGGAGTTGTTTGGACACACCGTAAATTAAGAACCTTCTTGTTATGGACATGTGCTGTTGATTTGATGTTTAAAGTGAGGCTCCGTGCTAAATTTAATGGAAAAAGGGGGAATGAATAGAGAAAAGAAAAAAGTAAAGAAAAGAAGTATGAGAAATACAAGGAATAGTTTAGAATAGTCATGGTAACGATAAGGTGTGCTAAAATAGTATTGTGCAAGATTAACACTAAGACACATGCATAAACGCATATTAGCCACTGCGTAACGATGGCTCTAACATAGTCTGGAATTAAGTTAGAAAGACAAAATTGGGAAACCTGGATCCAGGTAATTTGAATAAATAAATGTAAAGAGTGTTAAGAGACAGAGAAATAAAGGAAATAAAGGAAATAAAGGAAATGATCATATGACAAGCCGCAAATCGGATAGAATAGAGCCCTCAAGTGTAGGAGCATGTAGCATGGGCCGAATTAAAACCTGAAAACGACATCTTATGGTCAGTTTAATAACTGGAGAGTGTAGAATCACAATTCGAATGACCGTTACCACTCTGACGTTTGTTGACGAACGGTGTCTGAAGCAGCCTCTCGTCGAAGATTTTTACACCTCAACGGTAGCACAAATTTTATGAGAAAAAGTAAGGAAAATAGCGGCAGAAAGCATGCTGTACGAATGAAGATATCTAAAGTTGGAGTGAAGAGAATGTGTGTGTATGGACGTTGGGAGGAGGGAAAATGTGTGTGTGTGTGTGTGACATTTGGCTCCAGATGTGTACTATAAAATGCATGGGAAGAGAGTATATGTGTCATTTAATAATTTGTAAGAATAGATACGTGGCCCGAGGTATTGTATAAAACCATGAGCTTCTGTTTCCAGAAGACTAAATGAATTAAATAATGTAAAACATAAGCTGTTGATTGTGGGAATTTCTCTGGATCAGAGATCGAAGCGCACTCTCTCTGGATCACTGTTGTCACTCACGCCGTTGGGCGTGATGGCACGGCCGGTAGGAGTGGACGCTTGTTTTCTCTGCAAAAGAGGGATTTCCGGGAGATACAGTAAAAAGAATAAAACGATGAGCCACTGAAATGAGCCTGGTTACGATAAACGCATACACATAAGATAAATAACTATAAACCAGGACAAATAAAGTGGAGTTGTGTAACTGCAGTACCCGTATGACCCTTGGAAAAGAATAGAAATATATGAATTAAATGAGTCAGTAAATAAAACATGAGCTCTTCTTAAAGGGGAGGAATAAAATTGATGATGCTGTTAAAGGGACCTAATGGGTTCACAAGAGACTAAATCATTGCATGTTTTTTGTCTGTTATGTCATTTATGGTGAATGAGAATTGAAACGGGAGGCAAGGCAGCGAGACGGCCCACCACGGAGTGTGGCTTGCTGACGTCCATGAGGAGGCTTCCGCTTCAATCTACTAAAGGCCGGTACAAATTTATCCACAGACTCTTTAACAAAAACAAAACCTGCATTTCCATATTTGTATATATTCTCAGTCGTAAGCAACATTGATGGTACACATATAAACCTGCTTGCATTTATAAACCTAAGAGGAGACTGACCTGCTCCTATACACATGAAAGAGTACATGCTCTAGGCAGTTTGGAGAAATAAATAAATGAATAAATAGACAACTTGGCAACGGATTGATCAGTTAATGCATTTGATTAATTAATGGCATATGATTGTTTAGTCTAACCTCTGCTGACAATTGCAGATGTTCATTTATGTTATTGTGCGTGGGTTGTCTGATCTGTGCTGTGGTGGATATTCAATGTGGTGACTGTTTGACGATTTGAGCTGAATATTGATTAATTGGATAATTTATGATTGGTTGATTTGTTGATTAATTTAATTGGATAAATTGGTTAATTGATTGATTGGTTAGTTGATTGATTGGTTAATTGATTAATTGGATTAATTGGATAATTGGATAAATTGGTTAATTGATTGATTGGTTAGTTGATTGATTGGTTAATTGATTAATTGGATTAATTGGATAATTGTTGATTGATTGATTGGTTGATTGGATAATTGGTTAATTGATTAATTGGTTAATTGATTAATTGGGTAATTGGGTTAAAAAAAAAAAAAAAAGGGGGGAGTAATCTAAAAAGCCTTGAGTAGTTTTAATTTTAGCAATTACTCATTAAAGTACAATAACGGAACATAAGGAAGCCGTTATAATGGGAAAAAAGAACACTAAAAATCCAAAAGTAATCACTCCTGTTGAGATAGTACAGAAGAATAATCCTTTAATTAGGGGCATCGCAAACATTGCAAAAAAATATCGGAAAAATGGCACAAACGCTGGCCTGAAATTGACCAACCATGGCCAATGGAGGGGACTCTTAACCCAGATGTAATCAGAAGTAGAGCTAGGGTTACCATTGTGTTACAGAGCTATGGTGGGAGTTTCTCTAATGTACAATAAAGCATCCTCTGTAACAATGGGTTATCCAGTGACAATTCTTACACATCATAGTCTCAGAAATCTTTTGAATTATGGTAAGAACAACTTGACCATGTCTAGGCTCAGAGACTATCATAGGCTCTTAGAGCAGGAAGATGTTACCCTAGCAAGATGTGTTACGGTAAATCCAGCGGAGAATTTGCCAACCCCAGAAGACGGTGAGCCACACGATTGTGTTCATGAAGCAGAGAAATACTCTAGGCTTAGATCGGATTTACAAGCTCTCCCATTGCATGTGGTGGACTTGGAGTATTGGACTGATGGGTCTTGTTATCGTGTGGGCGATAAATTAAGGGCCGGCTATGCGATAGTAAAAGCCCAAGGAACTGGATTTGCAGTTGAGAAGGCTGAAGAGATACCACAGCCTGCATCTGCACAACTTGCTGAGCTGGTGGGGCTAACTGAAGCGTGTTTGTTGGCAGAAGGGAAGCGAGTGACGATATATACTGACTCTGCATATGCACATAATGTGTGCCACTTGTTCGGAGCAGTGTGGAAGAACCGAGGGTTTAAGAAAACGGATGGTTCGCCGATACAGCATCATGCCCAGATCATGAAATTGTTGCATGCTATGATGAAGCCTAAAGAAATAGCAATAGCTAAATGTGCTGCACATAAGAGGGATGCGTTAAGGGTTTCACAAGGGAATAGAGCGGCTGATGAAGCTGCAAAAGCAGTCACTGGAGCAGATAAATTGGGCAAAGTTCTTCTCGTCACGCATGAAGTGAACTTGGAAGACAAAATTACGCTCAAAGATGTGATTTTAATGCAGGAAGCTGCTCCTGAAATGGACAAACAGTTGTGGCTAGACCGAGGTGCCACCCGAGATTCTACTGGACTTTGGAGAAATCATGAGGGGCTGATACTATCACCTCCAGACCTGTTGGGTCTGATGATTCAGGAGGCGCATGGCTTAGCTCACGTTGCAAGGGGGGAAGTGAAGAGAAAGATCACGAAAGAGTATGGGTTTTGGGCACCATGTTTGCTTGAACAGATTGATTATGTCATAGGCAGGTGTACTATTTGTCTGAAAAACAATGTTCGGAGGGGAGTGCCGGTTCCTCCTGGCCACATCCCAACTCCAAGAGGTCCGATGCGGGAACTAGTTATAGACTATGTTGACATGATAAAACCGATTGAAGGGAAAAGGTACATGCTAGTCGTGGTGGACAGATTTTCACGATGGCCTGAGGCCTGTCCAACAAAACGAAAGGATGCTCAATCGGTTGCCAAGTTCTTATGTAGAGAGGTCATAAGCAGGTGGGGACTTCCAGATCGAATATCCTCAGACAATGGGAAAGAGTTTGTGGATAAGACGGTGAAATTGATTTTGTAGGACCAGGGTTGAAGCAACCTTGGGAAAGTCAGTTCGGCTTCCATGTCAGTGTACAGAAGAAAATAGTGGTAAAGGGAAACTCAGAGTTCAGTGGGAAGATAGCCATGGTAAGATCCTAGATCTGTCAGAGACAGCACCATTAGGGAAATATACATTAGTTAATGACAAAAGGAGAGCGAAGGTTGAGGGAGACTGTAGTCTCTATGTATATAAGCCTCAACAGGAAGATCAAGGTGATTACAGGTGTTCTTTTTACGATCGACGTATTGGAAGTGTGCGGTCCGAGTTAGGATTTGTAGTTCGCGTGGTGTATCTAGTGATACTAGGGGGGAATAAAAGCATAGACCCCCAAGAGGTTGGGGAAACAAGAGAATTAACAACTATGACATCAACTCTCCAGATGAAAGCTGGACAGATGGAAGAGAAATCTACTCCTTCAATGGCAAAAGCTATTGGAAGTATAAATGCATCACATGTAACTACAAAGGCGCCTCAGGTGATATCTATAACGTCACCTCCTTTGAGTACTGTGATCAGAGCTAGGTTAGGAGGAACAGTTTACCTTCCTTGTCAATGTGGGAAATGGAATAATGGAGGGAACTTGTTTCCCAAATGGGAAAATAGTCGTGGTGAAGATTTGTTGTTGACAAGACCTGACGATGACGTTGTGCCTCGTGGTCAGAGGAAGTATATTTTGTATAATGAGGTTAGGTGGATAAAAATTAAAGATGATTGTTCCCTTGTCCTGCGTAACGTTACTCGGGAAGACGAAGGAGAATACATGTGTTCTTATGAAGAACCGGAGTTTAAATTTGTTCCATATCAAAATTATTGGATCAAAGGTCGTGTGACTCGTAGAGTGTCACTTCTGATAAAAGATTTGGGGCCTATTGGAGATTCTATGAATACTAAAGAAGTTCAGAAACAAGTTACTACAGTAACCACTCCAAAGGTGATTAGTACACAGATAAAGCTTGTTACGTTAGTTCCGGAAACAACTAAGAATGTTCATACACCTACTCAGGCTACTACTCTAGTTATGACTTCAAAGGGGATGAATACTACAACAGCGACGACATCCGTGGCATCTACGACATTTGTAAATACAACGCAGACATCTAAGATGACGTCTTGGACCTTTAAGGATGTGACTAATGTACTCCAGAAGCAAATGTCAAAAATAGAGCCTAGCAGAACAGCAGTAATGACATTGTTGAAGTTAGAGAACAGAGGATAGAAGAGAAGTATGTAGAGTCATCTATGACAGCCCAGAGGACTAGTTTAAACATAGACAAAACCTTTGTTGACTCTGATCAGACACCAGAGTACATGATGGATCATTACCATACAATACAAAAGAGAGACACTAAATGGAAGGCATTTGGGTTTGATCCTTCAGTGTTACAAATCGCAGACCCTTGGGCAGGTAGGAACTTATGGTTTCAGCAAGTAACCCACTCCGTAAGATCGGTTGTGAAAACGGATGGTCCGTGTCTGGTGAAAATCCGATCGCCAAGCTCATGGCCTTCGATTTTAGAGACTATACCAGAACCACTAACCACTAGGTGTCCAAGTTATGCATTATCATGGCTCTTGTATCAACAGCAATCATCAGTGGATAAAGTGATGGCTTTAGCAATGAACCTTTTTAAGCCTAGATTGACTTGTTCTTGGTTGGCAGGTTTACC
Source organism: Sebastes fasciatus (assembly GCF_043250625.1). Classification (NCBI taxonomy): domain Eukaryota; kingdom Metazoa; phylum Chordata; class Actinopteri; order Perciformes; family Sebastidae; genus Sebastes; species Sebastes fasciatus. The sequence goes on from NC_133810.1 coordinate 531,109, forward strand.
ATATGTAAATGTACTTGATCAGCATGAAGATATCAGAACAGCGGTCCCTGATATAATGGAGGTGACAGCAGTAGGAGCTACCAGCTGTTTTTGTTCAAATACAACTCATGAAGGGCCGGGAACGTTTATGGGGTTATCAGAGTGTGATAAATATATGATGGACTTGGGTAAAATGGAACGTGGGAATAGTAATGATTCGTATGAAGCATCTTTTCAGGTACCACAACACAAAGAGAAGACAATTTTAAGGGTACATAATCAGATACTGCCGGGGAATGTGACTATAGGGAATTTCAAGGATATTTGGTGGGTCTGTGGTAATAAGGCATACATATTTCTACCATATGGGTGGACAGGATGCTGTTATATGTCACTGTTGAAACTTCCATATGAGGTTCTTACTATCCAGAAGGGAGTAGGGCCAGAGGGGGTCCAATCTGATGTCGCTTCAAGTAGTAGGAGAAAACGTGAGTTGGCACAGTTTCACAAGTTGGAATCCTACCATTGGAGAATAAGTTTAGGAGAGAAGTGGGGTATAGGATTATTTCCATGGTATGGGGTGGCATTCTTGGCAGATCACATCGACAACATTACCTACACCTTGCAAGGCTTTGCGAACGAAACCATAAGAGGTTTCGAATTGTTGTCAAACACCCAGAGAAGTCACAGACTGACGTTGCTGAAACATGACATGGCTCTTGATTATATTTTGGCCAAACAAGGGGGCTTATGTGTTGCTTTAAATTTAACTGGAGATGCCTGCTACACTTTGATTCCTGATAGTTCTGATAATATGACTAGTGTCATAGGGGCATTGAAGCTCATAAGAGATGCGTTTGGCCCATCAGAAGACGCGGGATGGTCTGCAAATGCTTGGTTGCAGGATAAATTGGGGCCACTAGGAGCAGTGTTAGTTCAGGTTTTGGTAGCGCTCGTTCTGGCGTTGTGTGTGATGTTTTGTTTTTGCACGCTGTTGTTGACCTTTGCAAAGGCTATGATAATTAGATGGGTTGGAGTTGTGCTGCCCGGCGAGCAAACGCTGATGCCATTATTACACGAAGCTGACACGGACGTGGATGAGGATGACGCAATAAAGATCGAATTGGTGGAGGAATATCCATTTTAAATATCTCATATGATTATAATCCTATTATTTACCTCTGTTTTTGCTTGCGTAGTTTGTAGTGTTGATTTTGTTTTGCTCTTTCGAGACTTTGTTTAGTCTCGAAGGGGGGATATGGCAACAAAGGAACAATATGATTTCTAATTTCACATTTTGACTTATATGATTTCTAATTTCACATTTTGACTTATATGATTTCTAATTTCACATTTTGACTTATATGATTTCTAAATTCACATTTTTACTTATAGAAGTGTTCTTATTCTGTGTTTGATGTTTTAATTTGTATCTGTTATGTATGCAAAAGATACTGGTTTTCTTTTCTTTCATTCTAGAACATATTGGGGGAAGACCACTGTGAGGGTGGTAGATTGTCAGGGACTCCGATGGGCTGAATGGATTCAGACACTTCAAACATGAAAATACGAATGGCCTGAAGAACTCTGAACGTGGACTGGCGATACAACATCCAGAGTCAAGACGTCATCGATACTATACCGGAGTCAAGGCTGCTGAGAAACTGCAGCGTTATATAGTCTTATGTCTTCTCTTAGATGTTACATTAGTATTCTTAAAAATGAATTGTCTTTTTTGTGTATTACATGCTTGGCAAGTGATGGTTTCTAAATATAATGGGACCTCAGATGTTTTCTTTTTCTCGATGTTTAGGGACAGTGGGGTAGGCAGGAAAAGGTCCATAGAAAGGTGCGATGGGTCGACCAGCCTGACTTTGGACATTGTCTTGTTTTAATTTGCTGAGAGTTCCATATGTATTTGCTTAAATCATTTCCATACACAAATTGCTAAATTTCCTCATTTCAGTGTTATGAAGTTCTACGTATGGTCGCCTTGGCAGAGGGACCGTGAGAGAATTTTCCTGTCTACATTGTTCAATGGATATTTCAAGAAAGATTAGCTGCCTGACAGGTTTTTCACTCTCACTTTTAGACTCCATACAGTTGTTTCAATGGTAAAAAGGGCGGGTTGTTAAATTTGTCATGTTAAATACACCTGTATGTCTCTTCTTTTATTTTTTCGAGACTTTGTGTAAGTCTCGAAGGGGGGAATATGTGGTATATTTTCAAGTCTTGCACATGACCGAGAGGCCATAAGGGTAAACACATGGGTAAGAATCATAAGTGGAGAATATGGTCACAAGATATGACATGGGGCTGAAAGATAAATATGTAGGACAAAGGAGCCATGCATGGTTATGTAGGACAAAGGAGCCATGCATGGTTATACGCTCAGCTCAGCTGTTACATGCCATGGACCCGATATAAGGAGGCGCGAGAGCTCCGAAGGGAGGACTCTCAGATTTGACTTGAGACCTCCGGACGCTCTAGACGTTCGTTATGACATTTGTTGCTTGTTTGTAATAAACTCTATTATACCAAAAAGAACAGTGTCCGCGAAGCATCCTTCATCATCACTTCAACAGCACTGTCGCAGGAAAGAGACTACATGACCATTGTGGGTTTTTCTTTCTTTAACGGAAGGGTACCCACAATTTTGTCCACGTCTGTATGTGTGTATGTGTGTACATATACATACATACTAGGGTAGTCAAAGATAACTCGTTAACACATATTTGTTTTAATGCCACTAATTTCTTCAACACAACTTGTGATTTTTAGGTCGTAGATAAACTGTGAGAACGGAACAAAAGGAAAGAGTTAAATCAGAGACTCCTGTTGTAAATATTACAGCCGGGTTCAAAACATTAGTTAGTCAGTTAATGATGACATCATTATGGGTGGTTATAGTTAGCATTATTAGCATCTACCATCACAATCACTGATTTAATGCACCACCCGACTGGTTCCACTTCAGACTGGTTCCACTTCAGACTGGTTCCAGGGGGACTTCAGACTGGTTCCAGTGGGACTTCAGACTGGTTCCACTACAGACTGGTTCCAGTGGGACTTCAGACTGGTTCCAGTGGGACTTCAGACTGGTTCCAGTGGGACTCCAGACTGGTTTCCTGTCAGTAATTTTTGTTAAATCAGAGTTGTGTCTCTTCTCTTATTTCTAGCAGGTAGTGTTTATGTCTAACTGATAATCAGTTGTATGATGTAGAGAATAGGAGCTCTGTGTACTCTGAGTAAAGGTTTTATTATTTTATAGAGGAGCAGGAGTGCTTTTATTTGACCAGTACTCAGTGTTAGATGTTGTGCTTTTATTTTGAAAGGTCGTCTTTTATGCAATTCTGCTCAGAGAGAGAAGAGAAGAGACATCGTCCACTCAGCTCCTGTTGTTTCTGGTGAGTTTGTTGTTTTTAGTTCAGTAAATGATCTTTTCACACCTGAGCAGGTGTGAATACAGCATGTCTACAGTATACATATATAAATATATATATAAATATATATATATATATACACATCAGTATGTTTTACTACTTTTTCTTCATTTCCTCGTAAGAAAATACTGGGGTGTGTCTGTTACTTTGACTTTTGACTGATTTGGTGTTCTGACGGAGGAATCAGCTGATTGTGTTTGAATTTATCAGAAGTTTTAAAGATAATTCAGATTCACTAGAAGTTCATAAGAAACCATGTTGAGGTTAGTTTAGGATGTTTTATTCTTCCACTTCTAGTTAGGGCCCGAGCACCGACAACGTCGGGCCAGTGAAGGCCCTATTGAAACTGTAAGGATTCTTATTATTAGGGCCCGAGCACGAAAGTGCCAGGACCCCAACGGTGTCCTGGCACGAATTTTCGTGCGAGGAAACCTATTGTTTTTCTAAGGATTATTCTTTTTCCGCTGGGAGAACGCGTTTTTGGGACCTTAGCCATCCCCAAAAACTCACCAAAAGTGGAATATGCGTCAGAACTGGTGGGAAATTCAATGTTCTGGAGTGACTGGGCTCGGGTGTCTCCAGGGGGCTCCATAGCGCCCCCTAATGTACGCAGTTTTTCAGAGAAAGTTTCTTCGATCTACACGAAATTCAAGTATGTCATTGCTCACGCCCTCATACCTGGATTAAATATTTTTGAGATTTTTTTCGGCAAACAGGAAGTCAGCCACCTTGGACTTCCTGCGTTTTTTTTTAATTTACGAACACATGTTTGAAGACTTTAGGATTCACAAAAACTCATGAAACTTTACACGCACATCCAAACTCGTAATTTCTTCGATTAAGGGGTGAAATTTTGCGTGGGCGTGGCATGTCGGCTCTCTAGCGCCCCCTTATGTCTTTTAGCCTTTGAACATGCCTTTGACGCCCTTGGTATACTCGAAAACTCATGAATCTTGGCAAAACGATGGACACTCGTAAACTTTACGTGAATGTACAGCGATTGGGCTTAGCGTGTTTAGCCGGCTCTATAGCGCCCCCTAACGTGTGGAAGGCTGTGATTTGGACAAAATTAATCCGATATTCATGAAATTTAATAGGTACATCCTGCTCATTATTGCTAACATATTCCTCATTGGGTTTCATTAGCTCCGCCCACCTGGAAGTCGGCCATATTGAATTTTGTGTTTTTTATGTATTTTATGCATACTTTTACGAACTCCTACTAGAGATTTAACCCGATCAACTTCAAATTTGGTCAGTAGTATCTTAAGACCTTTGTGATAAAAAGTTGCTCAAATCGTGAGTTTTCATGAAACGGTGTTGACGTGGCATGGCGGAGAATTTACATGATTCGCCATGACACAGGAAGCTGTTGTAACTTGACTTTACATAGTCCAAACTGCTCCAAACTTCACAAACTGGATAATAGTCCAGGCCTGAAGACATATATGTGGTATTATGCGTGATAGTCATAGCGCCCCCTACAGGAAACAGGAAGTTGTTGTAAATTGACTATACATTGTCCAATCTTCCCCAAATTTGACATGTTTTATAAGAGTCTTGGCCTGAAGACATGTACATGCCCCAACATGCGCGTTCCCCAGACATGCCCGCGGGGGCGAGGGCCCGTTCATCGTTGCTCGCAGCTTTAATTATTTTTCTCCTCCCAAATGAATCACCTTTTTGAGGCTATTGCCATGCTCAAAATGAAAAATTTGATATTTTAAGGGTTTCGGGTTTGAGTGTTGCAAAATGGCTCGCCAGCGCCCCCTAGAGAGTTGGAAAAATTGACCCCCTCGCGCCGGTTGCACCTACATGTATGAAATTTGGCAGACACACGGAGACGCACAAAAAAGCCTCTTGGAGGTATGCCCAAAACTCAACAGGAAGTCAGCCACCTTTAATTAAATGTGTGATTTACGCCACTTTTTAGCGTTTTATAGGCCGTGTACTTTAATGAACTCCTGAAGGTTGTCCATTCTCACCACCTGGGGGCGTTCCGTCAGGAAGTCCAGGATCCAGTCACACAGTGGTGTGTTCAGGCCCAGATCCTTGAGCTTAGTGACGAGCCTGGAGGGCACTATGGGGGGCTCTCTGTGAGTCCTTTATGAACACTTCCTCTAGGTCTGAATTTCTGCAGACTTTGACGGAGGGAATTACCCACAATTCATAGCAATGTGACGTTAAACACAGGGTTACCACGGTTACCAGGGGAAGCCCAGACGCGTAAAACTGGTCGCTCTGGTCCTTTGTTCCTGCAGAGTTAGCAGCTCGGCGCTAACTTGCTTTGTTCCTGTTGCTTTTAAAGTTAGCTGGCCGACTTTGTTGTAGTCTCTGGCACTGATCTGGTTTACTGTGGGTTAGCAGTGCAAACTGAGCTAAGCAGGAATATTTCAGGCAGGTTCTTGCGTCCTCTGCCTGTCCTGACTGTCTGCTGTTAGCAGGTCAGAGCTGAAAGAGACAAAGGAGGGTCTCTTTTTATCATGGGTACATCTTCACACCTAGTTGTGAAAACTGAAGGACCCTGCTGACGTCATGGGTTACAGTAGACAGTGGTTACTGTAAACGTCGGGTCTATAGGCGGAGTTAAGGACTCAAGGGAACTGGAGAATGTAGTTCAATGGCTCAGCATGAGTGATGCAGATTTTCTTTAATTCCTGACGGTGTTTGTTTGGATTGATTTTGGTCTTTGAATTAAACCAGACAGCAGTAGATGATACTGATCCAATAATTCACTGTTTTAGCATTATTAACACAACATAATTACTAACCTAGAGTGAATCATACTGTAGTTCATAGTAATAAGCATCTAACTGGGTAGAAGCATGCTGAAGTTCAGAGAGTACCAACAATGAATCCTTCCTCTGTGTGTCTTCCTATCAGCGAGGTGAAAACCAGTTGAGGGGATTTCCATGAATACAGATAAAGACTTTGTAACTTTCTGAATCTGATCCTTTTCTCCAGCAGGTTTTCTGATCCTCAGTCATGAATCCAGATCCTCATCCAGATCTCACCATCGTCCTGCTTGGAAAAGCAGGAGTTGGTAAAAGTGCTTCAGGAAACACCATACTGGGACGACCAGCGTTTGAGTCAAAGCTTGCCTTCACATCAGTTACAGAAGAAATCTCTGAAGAAAAAGGAAATGTCTTCGGGAAACAGATCTCGGTGGTCGACACTCCGGGAATATTAGACAGCAAAGACAAAGAGGAGAAGATCAAAAGCTGGTGTCAGGAGCTCCTGCAGTCGTCCAGACGTTGTCTGTTTCTGGTGGTGCTCAAAGTTGGACGGTTCACAGAGAAGGACCAGAAGGCTTTGAAGGCGGCTATGAGAGTCCTCGGGCCCCGGGGGTTGAAAAAGAGTTACCTGCTCTTCACCGGAGGTGATGCTCTCAATGACAAGGAATTGGAGGATTTTATCATTCAAGATAAAGATAAACTTCCAGATGTTGTTAAAATGTTTGCGGGGGCGTCTCACCTCTTCAACAATGAGGATGACGATGAAGAACAAGTCAGAGACCTGCTGCTGAAGTCAGGCCATCTACCAACCCATCAACAACCTGATCTACCAGGTACCGTGTGATCTAATTCTTACATGTATTCATTTTAAGTAATGTCATGGTTTTGGATGACGTCATGTAGGCTACTGATCTTTATCAGAGTTAGGAATGAACCCTCACAGCTGGAGGCTGGTGGTGTTGGTTGTTACAGCTCCTATCACTGAAGTCACTTTTAATCAAAGGTTGACAAACAGTGACAACACAGAGTTCACATGTGAGGAGGAAACTGGTGCACAACATGTTTGACCATTGGCAGGTGATCACCAGATTAACCATGTTATCAGCCTTGTGTCTTCGTGGTCACTAACCAGAGTTTGCCGGCGACAGCCGTGGCTGGATGCATTATGTTTTTGGGTTGTCCATTCTTGTGAAGGTGATATCTCAGGAACACCTGCAGAGAATCTCTTCAGAATTTGGCACAAACGTCCACTTGGACTCAAAGATGAACTGAGTAGATTTTGGTGGTCAAAGGTCAAAGGTCACTGTGACCTCAAAAACACATTTTGGCCATAACTCAAGAATTCATCTGCTAATTATGATAATTTAACCAGATTTCTAACAGGAAGAAGTGATGACATTTTGGACAGACATGGATGTAAAGTGACACTTGGCTGGTTGGCGGAGGCGTACAACCACGAGGCGGTTATTCCAGTTTAGGAGATGTTTTACTGACTGATGTTTCAATCAGTTTTCAGACTGTAGTTATGAGAAGGTAAACTCATCTGATTCATTTGTTTTCTATCTTCCAGCTGATGTTTCCAGAGACAGGAGGGTCGTGCTGTTCGGTCTACCTGGAGCTGGAAAAAGTGCATCAGGAAACACCATCCTGGGATCAGATCAGTTTAAATCAGCCTGTGGTTTTAATCCAGTCAGTACTGAGACGGTCTCTAAATCAGCCGTGGTGGAGGGTCGTAAGGTCACAGTGGTCGACACTCCAGGATTCACTGATGAAGTTCTGACTCCTAAACAGCTGTACCTGGAGATCATGAAGTCGATAGTTGAGGCCAGTCCAGGACCACATGCCTTCATCATCGTGGTCAGAATAGGCAGAATCACCAAAGCAGAGGTCATACTGTTTGAGCTACTTCCTAAACTGTTTGATGGTGAAGCTCGTAGGTACTCCATGGTGCTGTTCACTTATGGAGATGAGCTAAAAGACAAGAGCGTTGAGGATGAGATAAAGTCTAACAAACTCGTGTCAGAACTGGTCTCCATGTGTGGTGGTAGATACTGTGTGTTTCACAACGGATCCAAAAGAAGCAGAGAGCAGGTTAGAAACCTCCTGAATCAAATAGATGAGATGGTCACAGTGAATGGTGGAGAACACTACACAAATGAGATGTTCAGGATGGTCCAGACGTTCTTTAAAGAAGAAATTAACCGGTCAGACAGCAGTGGTGACAAAGTAAAAGAAAGGAACCGGTCAGACAGCGGTGATGACAAAGTAAAAGAAAGGAACCGGTCAGACAGCGGTGGTGACAAAGTAAAAGAAAGGAACCGGTCAGACAGCAGTGATGACAAAGTAAAAGAAAGGAACCGGTCAGACAGCGGTGGTGACAAAGTAAAAGAAAGGAACCGGTCAGACAGCAGTGGTGACAAAGTAAAAGAAAGGAACCGGTCAGACAGCAGTGATGACAAAGTAAAAGAAAGGAACCGGTCAGACAGCGGTGGTGACAAAGTAAAAGAAAGGAACCGGTCAGACAGCAGTGGTGACAAAGTAAAAGAAAAAGTATGGGAAAGAATTGTACGATATGCAGTGTTTGGAGCCGTTATAGGCCTATGTGTAGGAGCATTGGTAGGGATAGGGATAGCAGTAGCAGTAGGAGGAGGAGTAGTAGCAGCAGTAGTAGCAGCAGTAGGAGGAGCAGTAGGAGGAGCAGTAGGAGGAGCAGCAGTAGGAGCAGTAGGAGGAGCAATAGAATGGGCAGTAGGATCTTGGTAGTACCAGGAGCAGGAGAAGGAGAAGTATGCTTGGCTTATACTTGTACTTAATCTTTTGATCAAGATATACTTAAGAAAATTATAATGTATACCTGTATACAAGCACTATATAACTGCAAGTCCATTTACCATTTAGCATAAAAACTATTTAAGGAGTAGTTTACTGGATTAAGTAATAGTAATTAGTTAAAGACGTATCGTCCGTCACTCCTCTGTTATTCAGTGACAGACTTTAATAGTTTTATATTTGATTTGATTTCAGTAATTTGAGTGAGTTAATTAATCTTTCTGTTTTAATAACAATACTTTGTGTTTTTCAGATGAGTCTGACAGTAATGAGTTAATTCAGTTTTTGACCTTTGACCTCTTGAGTGTTTATATCAGCTGCACTTTGAGTCAGAAGAAGAGTCACTGCTTCATCATTTATAACTCTCTGTCCACATATTCATGATCATACACTTGTTAGGGTTATAGCCCCGAAGGGTTAGGGTTAGGGTTACTCTCTTGGACCATGACAGTCCACTGACTAGATTTTCCGCCATGTTGAATTCTTTGAAAAACACATTTTTGACATCTCCTCCTAAACCGTAGGTCTGATTGCTGGCATATTTTCTGTGAATCATTATTGGACCAGGCTCATCAAAAGTTGCATAAAGCTTGTTGATATGTCATTGTGTTGTGAAGATATTGACCAATTAATTTTTAAGGGGCGGGCTCAGCACATCAATAGACCTAACTTCCCAAGCCTTTGGCCCATCGTCTCCAAACTTGCAGCATATGTTCACAAGAGTAGTTGAAACATCCGCTGAAAGTTTCATTGAAATCGGCGACTAGGGGGGCGCTTTGAGCGCGAAAGGCTATAACCCGCGAAATGCCGCTTGCGGCTTTAATTTTTATTGTATTTACATGTTATTGATTTGAGCTTCTACTGAAAATTAATGAGACGTAATGAATTAATTCAGTTTTTAAACATTTCTGTTAATGTTCTTAAACAGTCATTTGTTGTATCGATAAATCACTTTGGCTCATTTTATAACATTTCTACATGAATGAAGTTTAACATGTTTTTATTGTCCTCATGTATCTGATCATGATGTCACGCTATGCAAAACTCACGGTTCGTACGTATCTCGGTTTTGGGGTCACGGTTCGGTACGTATCTCGGTTTTGGGGTCACGGTTCGGTACGTATCTCGGTTTTGGGGTCACGGTTCGGTACGTATCTCGGTTTTTGGGTCACGGTTCGGTAGGTATCTCGGTTTTGGGGTCACGGTTCGGTACGTTTCTCGGTTTTGGGGTCACGGTTCGGTACGTATCTCGGTTTTGGGGTCACGGTTCGGCACATATCTCGGTTTTGGGGTCATGGTTCAGTACGTATCACGTTTTGGGGTCACGGTTCGGTGCGTACCTCGGTTATGGGGGTCATGGTTCTGTATATATATCGGTCTTGGGGTCAAGGTTCGGTACGTATCTCGGTTTTGGGGTTACAGTTCGGTATGTATATCGGTCTTGGGGTCACGGTTCGGTACATATCTTGGTTTTGGGGTGACGGTTCGGTACGTACCTCGGTTTTGGGGTCATGGTTCGGTACGTATCTCGGTCTTGGGGTCATGGTTCGGTACGTATCTCGGTTTTGGGGTGACGGTTCGGTACGTACCTCGGTTTTGGGGTCATGGTTCGGTACGTATCTTGGTCTTGGGGTCATGGTTCGGTACGTATCTTGGTTTTGAGGTCACAGCGCTGCTACAGCTGATAGAGAACATCTGGTACGCTGCCAAAACCTTCCAGGTAAAAGACGCGCTCCAGATTTCTGTTCCGTGGTTGTGAGCAGTCGACACATAATGGGATGTTTGGGTCACAGAGCGTACCGAGAGGATGTCAGGGACCGAACCGAACTTCCTGTACCGACCGGTTAAATACAATAACAAGTACCTTTACACCCGTACTGATGATATAATCACAATATATACAACGTCAGATGTTAAGTTTGTTCAACATGATTCTGATATATTGATAATCTGTTGTTTGTTTGATTCATACGAATAAAAAGAAACATGTATCTCTACTGAGTTTTGCTTTTTATTAAATTGTTTGATTTAAAATAATTTTTGCTAATTATTTATTTATTAGATAATATAGATTAGTTATTAATATAATAAACTTTATTTAACAGCTCAAGATATTTTACATTATTAATATGTACCAAAACAAACAACATGAACTACTTGCTATTAAAGGAAACATTAAACACGTTCTAAATGTTATTCAAGTGTAAATAGTGACGTGGTCGTACAGTAGTGAATCTGAAAAGTCCTATCAGAGAGTCTCAGTGGAACATGAGGTCTAAATAACTCAACTTCCGACTGGAAAAGCACCGGATTCACCGGCGATCTTCCGCATCCATTGGGCTCGTAGAGCAGGCGCAGTAGCGTCCGCTCGGTCACATGACTCGGTCCCGGGGTCCCAGCCTCACGCCGTCGTCACGGCTCACTAACTCCTCCTCCCAGCCCTCTATGTGCTGTTTATAGGTACTTTTAGTTTTCTTTGTGAGGTCTGACTGAAACAAGATTTCTTTTTTTTTCCAGATTTCAAAGTGACCACATATAGTTCATGACACTCACTGGAAGACAAGCAAACCAACACCGTGCACACTTTAGTCACGTCCCAAACATTCAAATGTGGTTGTCATTCTACCATAAAGGCAAAGGGGTGAAGTTTGACCCTGAAGTGACCTTCATGCTCCTTTTATTTGGTTTTCATGTTTTTCTGAGGTTAAAAGCTTTTAAAAAGTACCCTTAAAAAATAAATAAAAACCTGTCTGTGATCTTCTGACATCTGATCTGACCAGCTGGAACACACCTCGGAAATCATCAAGACTCATGAAATCAGTTTCATGCAACATTTAGGAATATTTAGCGCCTATTTGGCAGCCATTTTGAAAAAATGGCTGTCACGGCCCTCAGGGGCCAAATTTGCAGCGCCCTGATATCTACAGTATATCTTTACATAACATAGAAACCGACAAATTCGGGTTCTGTTTAACGATTGGAATAAATTTGAAATGTCTAAATAATTGTTTTATTTTTTGCCATTTTAGAGTTTTTGAGTTTTAAGTTTTCAATCGTCTAATATGTTTTAAATTCAGCATCTTTAAAAGTGTAAAAGGTTATTCTTTTTAAGTCGTACCATTTCATGGATATAATATTTTGCTAAGATATGAATCAAGTTAATGATGTAATTCATCAGGTTTATAGTTTCATATGATAGAATCTTCACTCCGGCTGTAAAACTGAAAGTTGCGTTAAATAAATGATTGGCGTTAAACAGCTTTGCGTTATTATCACGTTAACTTTGACAGCTCTAATATTATTATGAATAGTATGATTTAATTTACATTAAATCAACCCAGGCAGCGCTCTTTGAAGAGTAAATGATTAATGTAATCTCATAAAATAATCTCATTAAGTATACTAAACTCTGTTTATTAATTAGATTAATAACCATAAATCACCGTTTCAATGGCTACTAAAGGTTGAAGGGTTTCGTAGTTCTCGTCATTCCCTCTGATGCATTATTAAAGAGACCAGCATGTATATTCCAATAACATTTATTTAGACGATAATAAAGGTTAAAACACACAATCTTAATCTGACTAAATAACTAAACTAAAGAAAAAGGAAACAGCCCTGAAAGTTGTTCAGTCCGTGCGTGAAAGAGTTCGTTTGTCGTGTTTCTTAACGTCGTTAACCGACTGGTTGAATCTATCTTGGCTGAGCAAGAACACTCCTAAAGTTACAAAACATAAAACCAGATAAACAACAACAATAACAGGAACATTGTATAAAATACATAACTAGTTATTACAGTTATTTATCAGGTTAGAGAACAGGACCGTTAAAGGACAGGTGTATGACTGGTTCTGTGAGGTCATCATGTGGTGTCTAAGCTAGTCTCATGACGGGAAACTATCAGGAGTCCAGAATTTAGTTTATCAACTAACTAGGGATGCACCGATACCAGTACTTCCATCTGGGTACTCTCCGATACCGAGTACCGATACGAGTACTTCTCTGTGTCTAAAGAGCCTCGTTAACAGCCAGCTGGAGGGTGTGAGCGCCACACGGCAGGCTGGGGAGTCCCGCATACGAGGCGGTGCGCCGCCACCGTCGGTGAGGTGGAGCGCGAGGACCCAAAAGATGGTGACGAGAGGTTAATGTCACGCTGCCGTAAAGTGGTATCGGAGCCGTTTGCGAGTACGAGTACATGAGCACAGTATCGGACCCGATACCCGATACTCGTATCGGTGCATCCCTAGCTAGTACCGAGGGAAGATAACTCTGGAGTTCTTGTGCTGAAGGGTGTTTTCACTTTTGGTCCCTTTCAGTCCTCCAAACGAACTCAGAGCGATTAGTCAGCATTTTTTGCGCATAATGTGAACACTCCAAAAGGACTCAGACCTCTGAACCAAACCGAACTCAGACCACCTCCTCCTCAGGAGGTGGTCTGAGTTTGGTTTGTTTGAGCCGGGGTGACTCGATGCGGTTCGCTTAATCTGTGCGTTGTGAACAAAAAGCGCTCCAGGTTCGCTTTGCCCTTGTCGTTGTATTTTAGCCCTCTAGAGTTGCCGTAGACAGATCACACGCACTTGCCCACTGTGACGCTCGGAAAAAACAACACGGAAACATGGCCGCTAGTGGACGAGGAGTAGTTTGGATCTAAGAAGAAACTACTGAACTTCTCCAGATATGGAACGGAGAACACGTCAAACGGTAGAAACGCAAGGGGCTTCATTAGGACCGCACTGCAGCACCGCATCAAACAAAAAAAAACTACGTCAAAAGTACTTTATCACGTGTATAATGAGAAAAAGCGGGACAAAAACAGCTTTTACAATGAACTGGACAGTCTGAACCGCGGTCGGAGTCTGAGTCAATACATTTATTCGTCTTGTAAATACATTTAACTTGTAGTGTCAGTGATATAGGTCAGTAAGTAAATTGCTGTTCTTGATTTCATTTAAGGGTCAGCCATAGACCTTCGCATGGCCCCCCTGGCCTTGGGCTCGGGGACAGCTGTACCCTTTGACCCCCTGACGGTGGACCTGATCGAGGGTCCAGCAGTTTAAGAGGTGAACTTTAGTTTCAGGGCCTCGTGGTACTTCTGGATGTCTTCCATGGAGTCGGTCTTCACCGTCTGCTCTAGGACATGGCGGACTCCGCTCTCTAAAGCGTGATAGAACCGCTTCACCTCCTGCAGCTCAGACTGAAGTCGCTTCTCCACCTGCTGATGCTCCTCTTGAGCTTCACTCAGCTTCTTCTCGTACTTTGACTCCACAGATTTAATTTCTTGCTCCAGTTTCCTTTGGTAGATCGCTTTGAGCTCGACCTCTCTCTGCTTCAGCATCTTCACCACCTCCTCGTAGATGGAGTTGGAGAAAAACTGTCCTCCGTTGGCACCAACCATCTCCTCCACCTTCTCCAGCAGGTCCAGGACCTGTCCACGATCGTTGGCTTTGACGTTGTTGAACAGATGGAACCTGTTTCCCACCTTCTTCAGGATGGACTGCAGCTCTGGTCCAGCGGCGTCCAGCAGCTGTCTGAAGTCTGACCTGACTCTGTCTCCGTGAGTGAAGAGGATGATGGTGTGCTTCCAGGCTTCCTCCCCAAACATGTTCTCCACCGTCCTGACAGCGTCTCTTTCCTCTGCGGTGAAGGTCCCCAGCCCGATGACCAGCAGGATGGCGTGGGGCCCCGGGGCCGACATGTTGATGCATTTTAAGATCTCCCTCCTCACGGTGTGCTCGGGTAACGAGGTGTCAAAGAGTCCGGGAGTGTCGACGATGGTCACCTGCCGGTCGAACACCTCGCCTGTCTGCTTCGAGCACTGGCTGGTGACTGAGGACAGAAAACACAAGCTGTCAGCCGTCGCCCTCGGCAACAAACACCTAGAATAACTAACAAAAATAACTCCTACTCCCGGTTACAACGGTTACTCCCGGTTACTCCCGGTTACAACGGTTACTCCCGGTTACTCCCGGTTACAACGGTTACTCCCGGTTACAACGGTTACTCCCGGTTACAACGGTTACTCCCGGTTACAACGGTTACTCCCGGTTACAACGGTTACTCCTGGTTACACCGCTTAACCCCCTTCAGTATTCTGTCGGGGACTCTTTCACAGCACTGACCCGCTGGCTGTACATTATCCGCTGACATATTGACTGATTACTGGATTTAAACACTATTTATTTCCGTATCACCGGGTGTTACCTGAGGAGCGAGCGGCAGCTGCACTGAAGGCGTCTCTTCCCAGTATGGTGTTTCCACTGGAGCTCTTTCCTGCTCCAGTTTTCCCAACAAGAACCAGCCTCAGAACAGAACCATGAAACTCTGATGTGAAGTATTTATAGGTCATAAATAACAGACGATATTATACCAACAAACTGCCATGTCATCTGTTTAAATAGTTACTTCCTGTATATTAGAGCTTGTGCTCAAACCTTATTGGCCCAAATATAAGAAGATATTTGTTCTGGAAATTATGTTTGAAAAGTGGATTATCATTAAAAGACTAATAAATGTTAAATCACACATCTTGATAAACAAACATGATGATGTTCTCTGTGGAGCTGAAGGGAGTTTCACACCTGGAGGAAAATCCTTACTGTTTCTTCTCTTTCTCTTTGGATCTGTTCAGACACAGAGAACAAATATATTCAGAAACACTCAAATACAAACAGAACCGAGTCAGAAAGGCTTAATGAAGGTACTGTGTTGTTGTCTATAGGGATGCAGCGATACCGATACCAGCATCGGGTCTGATGCTGTGCTCATGTACTCGCCAAACGGCTCCGATACAACGGCACCGATACCACTTTACGGCAGCGTGACGTTAACCTCTTGTCACCATCTTTCAGGTCCTCACGCTCCACCTCCCTGACGGTGCGGGTGAGACGGGCCGGTGGTGATCCCGACCCCACTGGGCCGGGATCCCACCTCAGACGGTCCTTACTTTCATTGCTCCACGGGGTTTTGTTT